>NW_028261381.1:179116921-179359421 GCF_051295495.1 Thamnophis sirtalis | reverse complement strand
AGATGAGCACTGTCCCCTAGAGTTGGGAACAACTAGCACATATATGAGAGGGGAATGTATGTATGTATGTATGTATGTATGTATGTATGTATGTATGTATGTATGTATGTAAAGATTCCCTCTCACATATGTGCTAGAGTTTGTTCCCGACTCTAGGGTGGTGGTGCTCATCTCCATTTCAAAGCTGAAGAGCCAGCGCTGTTACATATTATATATAGATATATATAATATCTAGATAGATAGATGGATGGAGTGGGGGAGCCAGATTTATTTAACAACCACATGATTCTTTTAACAACTGCAGTGATTTGCTCAACAACTGTGGCAAAAATGTCACAAAATGGGTCAAAATTCACTTAATAACTGTCATTGTTTAGCAAATTTTGGACTCAATGATACTCATCTCATATTGTTATAGTGTTTTAATATAATTCTCTAATCTGGTCTGAGATGTACTGATAGGGTAGCATACAGATATTGAATCAGTAATTCAAGAAATACACACAGGAAACTTTCTAAGGCTCTATGTGTGAAATAAAAAGTCCCATACTGTAGATTACCTGCCATGGCTGGGCAATTAAGATCCTCTTTCCAAGCCTCATCATGGATGGTCGAGCTCTGGATCCATGCATGGCATGTAATGCGTGTGCCAGAGCAAAAATGGCATTGTAGATATTGTAACTTTCACCTGTCATGCTGGTTTCAAAAATGTGAGTGGGCACATTTTGTACATTCTCCTTTCCTGTACATTTCTTCTTCTTCTTTGGAATGATCATTCCTGGTTCTTGGATATTGCAGTCAAAGACCTTTTCCCACCACTGTGGGAGAAAGATGTCCCCTTTTGGGTTCAAAGGGTCTAAGGATATGAGAAAATGTCTGAATTGTGAGATATCCCCTGTGTGGTCCCTTAACTGCAAAGCGCCATGGAAGGGCTTTATAATTGGCAATGCATCTTTAACTGCCCCCACATTATGTTTCCATTGGGAAGTTAGGATCCAAACTTTCTGAGGTGATGACTTGGTGGACGTTACATGAAAATGCAGAGATGACTGTACATTTGCATTAGTATGAGGGTCTCCAAAGAGAATAATCACTTCAGCTTTACAACAGTTTTTTAAGAAAAGAACAAATGCATTCCACATATCAAGAAAATTATTCGGTTTCAATATTTCAGTGAAGGCCACACAAATCTCCTTCTCCTTGAGCATTGGCATCAGAGATGAGATGAAACGTTCTCCATGGTCAGCTTTGTTGGCCACCAGCCCGACCCAGTTCCACTGGAAATACAGGAGCAGCCAGACTAAACCCACCAACTGAGGAAATTCCTTGGGATTAATCGGGAAGAAGGAAGGATAAACTCTTCTCTCTCCCTGAGAGAACTCAAAGCCAACACCGAGCTGGAGAAAGTGAGAATCTTCTTTTAAAGACAAAGTAAAGTTTTATGGTGACTTTAGGAGTCACCATTGTATGGTTGATTGACCCACTAGTCAGCCTGATTCACTTTGACTTGCAGGCTTAATCTTCTTCCTTCTTAAGAAGAGTGAAAAGTTACATATTTTGTTTGGTTGCAACAGGTCGGAAGGCAAGAAAACAAACCATCCATCTGATACAGGAAATAAACTGCACTGAAAGGATGGCTAAAATTTATGAAGTATTAGTTAATTAGGAAGCAACTTCTACATAAAGAATTCCTCTTGGCATGGTCAGCATATAGGAAATATCTCATTATGTACCTCTAACATAGAATAACAGAGTTTGGGAAACCTTGGAGGTCCTCTAGTCCAACCTCCTGCTTAGGCAGGAAACCATTTCAGACAAAATCCAATCTCTTCTTAAAAACCTCCAGTTTTGGAAAATTCACAACTTCTGGAGGCAAGTTGTTCCACGGATTAATTATTCTGTCAGGAAATTTCTCCTTAGTTCTAAGTTGCTTCTCTCCCTGATTAGTTTCCACCCATTGTTCTTGTTCTACTTTCATGTGCTTTGGAGAATAGCTTGACTACCACTTCTTTGTGGCAATCCCTGAGATATTGGAAGACTGCTATCGTGTCTCCCCTAGTCCTTCTTTTCATTAAACTAGACATACCCAGTTTCTGCAACCATTCTTCATAGGTTTTAGCCTCCTGTCCCCTAATCATCTTTGTTGCTCTTCTCTGCCTTCTTTCTACATCATGTCAACTAAAACTAGATGCAGTATTCCAAGTATAGCCTTACGAAGGCATTATGAAGTGATATTAAGGCTTCACGTGATCTTGATTCTATCCCTCTGTTTATGCAGCATTGAATTGTGTTGGCTTTTTGCCTGCTGCAGCACATTGCTGGCTCATATTTAAATGATTATCATGTTAGTCACATATTTGTGATGTGCCCCAGTAAACATTTTTGGTTTCTCTGTGTATTTCTCTTGTTTGTCTGTGCCAGTGTCCATCATTGGATCCCCTTACCTGTGGAATCTTGAAGATGCTGAAGATGGAAGCCATCTGCCTTGAAGATTTGGGGATGAAGCCTCCAATGACAGAGAGCAGAGTGTCCTGCTTATCACATTTATAACCAGGAACCATTTGTCCTTGTGTGGAGAGCATGGAAAGGCTGATTATTGAAATATTTCTTTCAATCTGGTGATTGTCAGAAATTTGGAAGCCAAGTGTGATATTGGGGAGGAGAACCAGATCCTTGTTGACCTCTCTGATTGCAAATACCATGGCCAGGATCTGCTGGTAGCTCTTGGGTATGAGTCTATTGTGAGAAAAATCATTGGGGAAATTTTCAGAAAAAGTCATGCTGTTGGATTTGCCTTGCCATTTTTTTGGTGTTGGTTGGAGTCAGAAATCCCAAGTTTCATTGGTTTGAGTCCTTAGATATTTTTTGATGAAACTTATATGACTTTGTGAGAAAAGAGAAAAGTGTCTCTTTTCACATCACAGAACATTTTATACCTTCTAAAAGGTATAGGTAATCACTGCAGCAAAGGTATCACTTTTCTGCAGTGATTATAATCCTTCCTCATTGCTCTACTAGCACCCTACTTAATTTGGTTCTCTCTTGGAGCATCTTCTTCAGCATCTATTTATTCAAGACTTTCAGCCCTGCTGATTCCAAAACTGAGGAGAGTTTATGCAACTCCTGGACACTGGAAAATAATTGAGCTTCTCTTTAAGCTTCTCACCATGAGCTTCTGTCCAAATTAATATTATACCCCAATTTCTTCACTAGGCTAGGACAATTTCTAGGCTCTTGTTCTAGGCTCTTGTTCTGCCTCACTTCTCTTGTTTGCTGATGAAAACGTCTGTATAGAGAATTTTACCTATTTTTAAGAGTTTGTCTCTTTACAGAAAAAAGAGCAAAGATTTGAACTACACTAGATGCTACAACAGGTATTATTTTGCAAAGAGTCCCTGGATTTAAAACAAAGCGAACAATTATCTACATCATATCCCTCCAGGTGAAACTTACATACTTGGCACAGAAAGCAAGAATGGGTCTGTTTGGAAGTCTGGAACAACAAAAAGATAAATGATTCCCAGGTGCACATTCCCACCAATAACGAGATCACCAGGCCTATAGTAGCTTTCCTGTGACTGGAAATAATTTCTCAACACACATGCAGTTTGCATCTTCTTAGCAGCTGCTGGAGGCAGGAGCCAGAAGAGCAACAGCAGCAGGAGAGGCAGCCCAGCCATTCTGGTCACCTCCCCTCTTAGATCATAAGTCAAGGTTTTTGGAGAAGCCAACTTGCAGGTAGCACTTGAAACCTCCCCAAAGCTTTAGCACTATAGACACCACCCATTGCTACCTGTATGGCCTCAGGGAAAATTTATATCAACCATGTTTCCTCTTATCTGTGTTCAGGCTGTGGCCAAAGAGAAAACTATGGCCAGCTGAGTCTCAGCAAACCCAGGAGTCTCTATTTGCAAGACAAGAGAAGGTGATAGACACGTCTTGTCCCCACTGGGAGAACTAGGAATGCATGTTTTATAACAGGTTTTACTTTGGAACATTTGTCAGGGTGGAAATCTACAGGGGATACATTAACAATTACTGTTCTGACATGTTGTCCTGATACTAGAATGGGAAAAAATATGTTTTATCTCTTGTTGCTAATTCGCAGAGCAAATGGATCTCAGAGTCAAAGTGAAAGTGGGTGTTTGAGTTACATAAAGCCGAGCACTTGCGTAATAGTTTGTTGGGATAGAAAGTGTGATAATATGGCATGGTGGCAGATGATCAATCCTAGCAGGTGTGAGCAATCATACCAATGTTTTTTTTTAAAAAAATATTGTTTTTATTAAAGAGAAACACAAAAGAAAAAAATATCTTACATTGCATCTTGTAGAAAGCATATCTATTGGTTACAGGTATATTTCGTGCGTTTCTTCCACAATCATTACATATATTTCATTCAGTTTGGGTTGTACATTATAGACTTTATATATTTTACTATCACTATACCACAATTTTCATTTAATTAGGATTTTAAGGACACAACCACCTACTGGCATTTTTCCCCCAGTCTCAATGAATCTGCCATGACTTTAAACTTTATACCATATTCTAAAAGAAAGTCGAATAGAAGGATATCTAACATTCCCTCTGTTTTGATGGAATTACTGGTTTATTGATATAGCAGTATATTAAATTAGAAACTAATTTCTTCCATAGATCTTAAAATTAGAACATAGAATAACAGAACTGGAAGGGACCTTGAGGGTCTTTTGGTCCAAACCCCTGCTTGAGCAGGAGACCCAACACCATTTCAGACAAATGGCTGTCCATTAAAAGCCTCCAGTGATGAAGCACCCACAACTTCTGAAGGCAAACCATTCCACTGGTTTTCTTGCTATTAGAAAATTCCTCCTTAGGAATTTCTCCTTGGTTAGTTTCTGTCCATTGTTTCTTGTCTTGCCTTCTGGTGCTTTGAAAATAGATTAACTCCCCTCCCCTTTTGGGCAGCCCCTCAAATACTGGAACACTGCTTTCATGTCACTCCAGTCCTTCTTTTCACAAGACTAGACATATCCAATTCCTGCAAACTTCATATATCTTGATATACTTTAGCCTCCAGTTCCCTAATCACCTTTGTTGCTCTTTTCTGCACTCTTTCCAGAATCTCAATATCTTTTTTTTATATTGTGGTGGCCAAAACTGAATTTAGTATTCCAAGTGTGGTCTTACTAAGGCTTTGTAAACCGATATTAACATTTCATGTTAGTTTAATTTAATTTCGTTGTACCATGTGCAATGACAATAAAGTAAACTAAATTATGTGGTCTTGATTCTGTTCCTCTATTAATGCAGCCTAGGATTGCATTCACTTTTTAGGCTGCTGCTGCACACTATTGGCTCTTATTTAAATGATTGCCCACTAGGACTCCAAGATCCCTCCCACAGTTACTGGTATTGAACCAAATTTCATCTTATTTGTACAATTGTTTTTTTTTTGTTTTTTTTTTGTCTGAGTGTAAACTCCTATTTTTCTCTACATTGAGATTCATTTTATTAGATAGGGGCCAGTGTTCAAGTCTGGGGTATTGCCTATTCCTGCCAACTTAATGCCATCTGCAAATTTGATGAGTTCTCCTTCTATTCCCTCATCTAAGTCATTTATGAAAATATTGAAAAACACTGGAGCTAAAATGGAACCTTGGCTTACCCCACTGCTTACTTCATCACAGTCCTCTGGTAGTTCCCTGGTGTTCCAGGAGCTTTGAAAGATGCGGTTCAATGGTTTCAAGATCACATCAGCCAAGTCCTTCAGAACTCTGGGACATAATCCATTAGTTCCTTGTAATTTGAACTCCTCTAGAGTAGACAGGTGTTCTCTTACCATTGTATTGCCTCCAGAAGTTGTAAATGCTCCAACACTGGGAGTTTTAAACAAGATATTGGATAACCATTTGTCTGAAGTGGATTAGGGTTTCCTGCCTAAGCAGAGGGTTGGACTAGAAGACCTCCAATGTCCCTTCCAACTCTATTATCCTATTCTATTCTAAATTGATGGGAGATGAGAAAGGTGACCTGGGGGAGGGGAGAGGAGTTTAGATAAATAAATTGATAGTTTCTGCTGAAAAATATGAATGCTTTGAACCATGTCAATCTTAACAAAATGACATGATCTGTTGAATGGATTGCTTAGTCCTGAAAGTTCCACATTTGAGGTCTGCTTTACCTGTCTGATTAGAAACAGTCTTTTCTGGACAAGGGTCACATTGGTAGCAGCAAACCTGCTCTCCCTCTGGAACTTTTCTCCTCTCCCCTGGCTGGCACCTCTTCATGCCACACCTGGCAAAGGGCACTTCCTTAAAGAGAAAGCAGAAATGCTTAAAATGACTAAGTGATTTGAAAGGGTTTATTTATTGCTCTCCATAATCCTATTTCCATATTCACAATGCCTTCAAAAGAAGACGGTTCAGCAGGGTCTACCAGAAACCAAGAACAGCTCATGCCGGACTATGGCCAGTGCCATTCCTAATCCACAAATGGATGTTGGCAATTGGAACTGGGACCTCCGCATACAAAGGAAGGCTTGTAACATTTGAGCTACAGCTAAGACAAAGAATTATGAGGATCTATTTGAACAGGAGCAGTCCCTAGAAATCTTTGTTTCAGTCTCCGATTACATTTTGAGTTTCAAGCAGAAGTTCTTCTGAATCTGAAACCTTTGTGGATTGACACAAGTCAGATTTCAAATATGTTACATGCACAGCAGTTTTTATTCACCAAATAGCTGCCATGTTTCCTGATTCAACAGACCTGTTGTCCAGTTGGTCGGATGTTCTGCATCCCCAGGAGAGAATGAATCTTTCCATGAAATTATATTTCCTTCCAGTCAGGGGTGAAATTCAGCAGGTTCTGACAGGTTTTGGAGAACCGATAGTGGAAATTTTGAGCAGTTTGGAGAACCAGCAAATATCACCTCTGGCTGGCCTCAGAGTGTGGAGGGAAAGGGGATTTTGCAATATCCTTCCCCTGCCACGCCCACCAAGCCGTGCTCACAGTACCGGTAGTATAAAAAAATGAATTTCACCACTGCTTCCAGCTCACCTTTGTGGCCCAGATGATCGCATCTTTGTTAATGGTGAAATCCTGGCCTGAGGGAGCTCTGGGATTGATTTGACCAACTTTTATGGGGAGAAAAGATTGATTGGGGCAGAGAATCCAGTTGAGAAGATCATATTGAGCTGATCCCAATCCATTTTCTGAGAACGAGACCTCATCTCCAGCACTGTTGTTGAATTGGACCTTCCTCAAGTAGTAAAGAATCTGAAAGAAAAGAGACCTTCAGAAGTTAAAATACTTTGCTGAAGGACATAATGGCTTCTATCATTTTGTGGTGGCCAACATATTAGGAGATATGAGTATGTCTAAGAAGCGTTGCCTTGATGGAAATCTGAGTAATCAGGACTAACAACAAATATTTGACTCTCCCCAACAGTACAAAATTGTCTCTTTACACTGGGCATTTATATAATGGTTTCTTCAAGTCCATTTTTACTGATACCTAAACACGAAAATTGAAATGCATACTACAAAATTGATTGTATGGGTTTTATTCCTGGGATAATTGGCTATGTACATTTTATAATGTTTACTTTAACCAAGGACGTAGGAAATGATTAACTAACTTCTATCAGAACAGTGATAGAATTGGAACTGTTCTAATTCCACTGACTTTCCCTATCTGACAATCAGGTCTGATCGGAGTGTGTGAATGGAGGGAGAGAGCACGGGAAAGGAAGTGCCTGCCTTGATTGGTCACTTCACTGTCCATAGATGTCCAATGTTTAGCCTTTGTCTGACAAACATCTGATGAATTTCAGACCAGGAACCCAGTGGACCAATTCTTCCTGTGTATATCGAAGTTGTTTTCACACAATCTAAAGAGTAGCACTACAAATGGCAAACTGAACAAAAACTTTTGTGCAATTCCCTTATATTTGTATATCCCAACTCTTTTGGATGCCCTGACTTTTTGGATATGCTGACTTTTTTTGGATATCCCACTTCTGCCACCATTTTGTCAAAGGTTCTGTTACGTAGACCCAAGTGAGTGGGCTCCAAAATCCAAAAGAGCAAACACAACCACACAAGTCCCTTGGCATCCATACAAGCACTCAAAGGAGAATGCTCACTGCTCACTACTCCATTCTTTCGCACTTCATCTATTCCTCCTTCATTATTCCTCCAACTATTATTCTTTGTGAGTCTTACTGCTGAAGAACAGTTATCTTTCTTTACCTGCTCCAGGCTGCTTTATTTCCCCAGACAATCATGCACCTACCACAACATCTAACCCTTAGCTGCCTCCCTGCTCAGTTTCATAGCCACTGTCAGGGTTCCAAGTAACAGATCCAACAAAATCCAAACTCTGAGGCCTGGATTTTCATCAAAGTATTAGGAATGCCATATTGGCACAGCTGTTGAAAACCTGACTCTGAAGGGCCCGAGGTTTTCCCCACCCAAATCAAACCCCAAGGTTTTTGCCCCCAGGTCACATGCCCATCATATAGTCCAATCAAATTACAATCCCAATTCCAGTTGGTTTTAGTCCACACCTTTCCAGCACCTGGTGAGAACGTCCTTGGCTCCCATGGGAAAGAATGCTATTATTCCTCCACGCCCCCCAGCTATCTCTATCGCCCTTCATGTCCCCACAGTTCCACTGAACACAGTTCCACAGTTCACTGTGGCAGCCCTGAGGATGCTCCAAAATGGCTTCAGGGCTAACAGCTCCCAGTTGCTCTGCTGGTTAGGGAGAGATCTTAAAGAGCTGTTGGCCATTTTATAGGCAACCTGCCTTCTCATGATACAGATATTTAATCAGTAATTCAAGAAATACAAATGGAAAACCTCCTCTCTAAGGATCTGTAGACTGGATGAAAAGTCATATAAATTACCTGCCATGACTGGAGATTTGAGATCTTCTTTCCAATCCTCTTCATGATTGGTTGGGTTCCTGATCCATACCTTGCATGCAGCGCATGCCCCACAGCATAAATGGCATTATAGATATTATAACTTTCACCTGTCATGCTGGTCTCAAAGATGTAAGTTGGCACATTCTCTAAATTCTCCTTTCCTGAGCATGTTCTTTTCCCCTTTATAGGGCTCTCTCCTGGTTTGTGGATCATGCAGCCAAAGAGCCTTTCCCACCATGGAGACAGAAAAAGATCCCCTCGTGGGTTCAAAGGGTCTAAAGACAGGAGGAAGTGGCTGAATTCGGAGACATCTCCAGTGTGATGCCTAAAATGCAAAGCCCCATGGAAGGGCTTTAGAAGTTGTAATATGTTTTTAGATCCCACCACATTAAGTTTCCAATGGGAAGTCAGAATCCAAACTTTCTGAAATGGTGTGTTTCTCATTACTTCATGGCCATACACAGCCACCTGCACGTTTGCACTGCTACTGGAATCTCCAAGCAGAATAATAACTTTAGCTTTAGACCAAGTCTTGAAAACATGAAGTAATTTTGACTGTGTAGTAGCAAAGATGTCAGATTTCAACTTTTCAGTGAAGGCCAGGCAGATCTCCTTCTCCTTGAGCATTGGCATCAGAGATGAGATGAAATGTTCTCCATTGTCATTTTCAGGGGCCAGAAGCCCAACCCAGTTCCACTGGAAGTACAGGAGCAGCTGGACTAGACCCACATACTGAGGAAATTCACTGGGGTTAATCCGGAAGAAGGAAGGATGAATTGTACTATCTTCATGTGAGAACTTAAAGTCAACACCAAGCTGGAGAAAGTGGGATTCTTGATAAAGATTTATGGAGATTTAAGGGGAAACCACTGTATCCTGTCTTGCCCCATGAGTCAGATTCAGTGGCTTTGTGAGCTTTAGGTTGTTCCCTTCTAAGGAAGAACCACCAGTTACATATTTTGCCTAGTTGTGACATGACAGAAGTCAAGGGAACAAATGCATTCAAATTGACTCGAATCAATCTGGCTGAATCAAATTCATTAACAAGTTTCACTTTTATGAAGAATAAGTTAGGAAAGAATTCCTGTTGGCAAGTGCAGCATTTCAAAGACATGTCAGTACCTTTTGGGGTTAAATAAAAATATGTCTGGACAAATAAAGTTCAAAAACAAATTCAACTATGGTGTGGATTTGTCTGAGTCACATACTCTTCATATTTCCACCCCAATGCTTTTCTTTGTATTGTTGGCTTCTGTGTCTGTGTCTGTTGTTTGTCTACACCATAATGCATCCAATGGAGCCTCCTTACCTTTGGGACTTTGAAGATGCTGAAGATGGAGGCCATCAGCCTTGAGGATTTGGAGTTGAGACCTCCAACAACAGAGAGCAGAGGGTCCTGCCTGTCACATTTGAAACCTGGGATCATTTTTCTTCGAGTGGAGAGCAGGGAGAGGCTGTTTGAGGAAATTGACATCTCAATTGGGAAATTACTATAGATATTGAAGCCAAGGGTGATGTTGGGCAGCAGAACCAAATCCTTGTTGATCTCTGTGACTGCAAAGACTAAGGCCATGAAGTGCTGATAGTTCTTGGCTATAAATCTACAGTGGGGAAAATACCCATGGGAAAGCATTACAAGGAAGTGTGTGTGCTAGTAGAGGTTGCCTTTTGTAATGTACCATTGAGCAGGAAACCCTCAATTGATTGGACTTGCCTGGTTTGTAGACAAAGGTCCTTGATTGAACTTGGATGGTTTTGTGAAAACTCAAAAAAATAAACCAGTCTATATCCCAATCCATTTATTCCCCTCACTTCTTTATTTTGCACTACTGTCTGCAAGAAGGATTAGGGGTGCCATGCTAGTAGTATTCCAGGATTTGAGGGGCTGCCACAAAGAGGAGGGGCTCAACTTATTTTGCAAAACACCAAAAGGTAAGACAAGAAACAATGGATGGGAAGTAATCAAGGAGAGGAGCAACCTGGAATTAAGGAGAAACTTCCTAACAATGAGAACAACTAACCAGTGGAACAGCTTGCCTTCAGAAGTTGTAGGTGCTCCATCACTGGAGGTTTTTAAGAAGAGACTGGACAGCCACTTGTCTGAAATGGTGTAGGGTCTCCTGCTTGATCAGGGGGGTTGGACTAAAAGGCTTTCAAGGTCTTTTCCAGTTCTATTCTGATTAATCCTTCCCAATTGTTTAACATCCAAACCAATGCTGAGCACAAACTGGAGTCGCAGCATAAATTTCCTGAAAGCCATCATTCATGAACTGATTCCAAAAACTGAGTTTTGTCTCTCTTTTTTTTACAGTGTCCCACACTGGAAAAGAATTCAGCTTTCATTTGACTTTTCCAGAGGATTTTTATATCTATTATTAGAAGTATTATTTTTAAAGTAATATTATAAGTCATTTTTTTAAGGAAACCAGCATAATTTTTAAGGTGTTCTCCTGCCTCACTTTTCAGCTGATTTATCATCTTCCTATTGTAAAGTTCTGGAAAGATTGAGAATTATACCCTATTTTATTAACTTGGCAGGCTATCGAGAAAATCGCAAAGATTTGAAGTATGCTAGGATAGAATAAATGCAGGAGAAAAAGCAATGGATAGAAACTAATCCAGGAGAGAAGCAACCTAGAACTAAGGAGGAATTTCCTGACAGTTAGAACAATTAATCATTGAAATGACTTTCCTCCAGAAGTTGTAGGGACTCCAATACGGGAAGTTTTTAAGAGGAGATTGGACAACCATTAGTCTGAAATAGTATAGGGCTTTCTGCCTGGGTAGGGGGTTGGACTAGAAGACCTCCAAGATTCCTTCCAACTCTGTTATTCTGTCATTCTGCTAACTGAGTTGGGAGGGAGCCTTGGAGGTCTTCTAGCCCAACCCACTGCACAAACAAGAGACCCTACACCATTCCAGACCAGTGGCTGTCCAGTCTCTCCTTAAAAGCCTCCAGCAGTGGAGGCTCTTAAGGATATTCATGGAGGACATTAGAAACATCACCAGAACAAGTATTTCTGAAAGTAGCCCCTGAGTCCAAAACACAGTAAAGAGTTATTTATATATTTCCTCTCCAGATAAAAAAAACTTACACAAGTTTAAGATGAAGCAAAGTTGGCCTTGTTTGAAAGTCTGGGATGTTGGATGAAATCATGGTTGTCAGTAGAAAATTCCCACCAATAATGAGTTCACCAGACCTGTAATAGTTCAATTTTTCCTGTATCTGGAAAGGGGTTGTCAACACACATTCGGCTGGTATCCTCTTAGCAGCAGGTGGGGCCAGAAGCCAGAAGAGCATCAGCAAGAGAAGAAACCCAGTCATTATTGTCACCTTCCCTCCTAGATCAGAAATCCGGGTTTGTGCAGAAACTGAACTGCAGATAGCACTTAAAATCTTACAAAAGCTTTAATACAATAGATGCTGGCTGTGCCACCTGAATGGCCTCAGGACAGATTGATATCAACCATTTTTCCTCTTATCTCTGTTTGGGCTATGAGAAAAGAGAAAATTGGGGCCAGCTGAGTCTGGCCAAACCCAGGAATTAGCTGTTTTCAAGACATGCTAAGATGACCTGTCCTGCTCCCACTTTAAGAACTAAGAGCATATTGTTTAAAGCAGGTTTTATCTTTGAAGGTTAGTGAGGGTAGAAATCCACAGGGAATACATTAAGAATTATTGCTCTTATGATAATTACAAGGAAAAGCAATTGTTCTCCCTGTTTAGCACTAGATTATTATTATTGTTTTGCACACCAGAAGGGGAAAATTATGTTTGGGTCTCTTGTTGTCAGTTCACAGACCAGCTTTACTTTAGAGTCAAGGTGAAATTGGGTGTTGGCCCTACAGAAAACTGAGCAACTACATGCAAGATGGAGTTTGGCCTGGGTGTTAATGGGGATGGTGGCATGCAACAATCAGTTCTACCCTACTATGTGTGAATAATAGTATCAATTTTCAATGGGAAAACTGACTTATTTACAACCACATGGCAGGGAAAGGAATTAAAACTAACTTCTCACATAGATCATAAAAATAGGAAGATCTCTCAAGATGTCAGGCTAATATGAATTATATAGTGTTGTTTAACAACTAGTTGGAGCCAGAAAATGGAGTCTTGTGTTTGTCTTGTGAAGTACTCATGATAAACCATTGAACTGGCTGAGATAATAGGAATGAGTACTTCATTTTATGTGGTTCTCTCCATCTCTGAAGGTCTTTCCATTCAGTGTTGGTTGGAGCCCAAATCCTTCATGTTTTTCATTTCGAGGCTATGTATCATCCATATCCCGAGGACATTCAATTGTACAACCAGTGTTTGACCACTCAATGCTGTCAATGTTTTTGTTCTAGCGGCTGAAGACCATTGGATTGGGAGGAACAGTCTCAATTTTAATCCTAGTAAAATCAAGCACCTATGGATGGTTGCAGAGGTGGTATTCAGCCGGTTCAGACCAGTTTGGGTGAACTGGTAACAGGAATTTTGAGTAGTTTGGAGAGCCAGCAAATACCACTTCTGGCTGGCCCCACCCTCCTGCCTCCATTGTTCCCTGTCCTATATTGGTTTTTTGGCTCAGCTGATTTGCATGGCAGAGTGGATTGTCATGCCTTAGCTGAGCTTAAACAGCTCAGCTCACAAGCACTGACACTGAGATTGGTCTTTGAGTGCTGTGCACACGTGCAACGCAGGCTCTCATAGAAACAGTAGTAAAAGATTTGGAATCACACCACTGGATGGTTGGTTTTTTCAGTTCCCTCTTTGGTCAAGAAGAGACTGAACAGTCACTTGTCAGAAATGAAACAGGATCACCTGCTTGAGCAGGTGTTGGACTGGATGACTTACCAGGTCCCTTCTAACTCTGTTATTCTGTTTTGCCTCAGGATATTATGGAAACAAACAAACATTCTCAAAAACACTGAAATGGAATCAATCATGGAAACTCTAAGATATAATAATCCAAATAATTATAATATAATAATCAAAAGGAACAAAATGAGAAAATTGAAATAATGAGCACATCTTTAACACCAAGCTTTATTTTTGCACAGGGCACTGGACTTCACTGGGACAATTGGAAGCCAAGAGATGGAAAACACTGCATGATTGCTTTTGAAAACAGGAACATTTATTTATTTGTTTACTTATGTATTTCTATTATTTACTTATTTATTTATATTATATTATTTATTGGATGATTCAATTTCAATATCTACCCAACTCAGCCAAGTGACTCTTACTATTACCAGTTATGGCATTATTAAATTGATGTATTCCTTCTTCTCAGTCTTGTTTTAGAAATGTCATCAGATACAAAACATGCCTTAAAAATGTTTCCCATTCATGCATTAGTTAGAAATTTTTGTTTCTTACTATATTTTCTCTATAATTGAAATTGGGCCTCAGCAGAATAATGTAGCATTTGGGAAAGAGATACAAGCCAAGAGAGAAGTTCCAGAGGCCAAAATGGAGAAGATCTCCACACCCAACATGAACGTCCCTTTGGTGCTCAGGTAGGTGGGGAGGAAGGTGATCCAAACACTGCAAAAGACCAGCATGCTAAAAGTAATGAACTTGGTTTCATTAAAACTGTCAGGAAACTTCTTTTTAAGATATAAAATGGAAGAAGAAGCTGTAAAAGAGACAATGATAACCTGGGCCAGAAATAACATAGAATTAGAAGACTGGGACAAATTGTGGGAAAGAAACTATAAACTCACGATGGCAGTAGGCTATAAGGAGAATTTATATAAAATGTTCCACTGATGGCACTTACCACCAGCGAGATTAGTCAAGATGTTCCCAAAAATATATTTTGAATGTTGGAGATGTAGACATAAATCTGGAATGTTCTATCAAATGTGGTGGATATGCCAAAAATATTCGCCATCACTGGAGTAGACATACCCAATTCCAGCAGCCATTCTTTATATGCCTTAGCTTCCATTCCCCTAATCATCCCTGTCGCTCTTCTCTGAACTTTTTTTAGGGTCTCCACATCTTTTTTCACATTTTTTTCCTCTTGGAGAAGATGGAGTTTAATAAACGTTGCAGTGAGCCTTGATTAAAGTACTTTAAATCCTGCATTTTGATTCAACATAGGTGCAATTCCAGATGCTGGTTATTAAAATGCATACATGTCAAGGGACTGAAATTATTTGCAATATCACCTCTGACTGAGAGACACTTGTAGCCTTATCTTAGAAATTGGGATAACTATTATGCTTTCATTGACTATGCAAATTCTATGGGGTTGCTGCTGTCATAGAGCACACATGACATGGTACAAGGAATAGTTTAAGCAATGCGTACACTGCTGACATTATTTTCGCATCTTAAGTAGAAAATCCAACACATTGATGAGGAAGCACAGCAGCATTTGATTGAGAATCAATCATTGAGAATTTAAATTCTACCAGTAAAAAAACAAACGGGATTCTACAAAGTAACAGGAGACTATGGAAACAAACATATGGAACCAAATCCTTTAAAACACCAACATTGTAAAATATTTAATGAAAAGGAATAAAATTAGAAACTATCCTGCTTGAAAAAAGGAACACCAAGCTTTGTTTCTACGTAGAATGCTGACTTCCTTGTGAGACAACTGGAAGACAAGAGATGAAAAAAACATTGCTTGATTGTTGCCGAAAACAGGAAATCCTATTGATAAATTGATTCAGTTTCAAAATGCACCCAATTCAACCAAGTGACCCTCATTTGAACTTGATAAGGCATTATTTAATAAACATGCTCCTCCTTGTCTGTCATGTTTTGGAAGTGTTGCCAGATACTAAAATTGATAAATGTTCCCTATGCTTGCATTAATTAAAGATTTTTGTTCCTTATTATATTTTCCCTACAATTAAGAAGAAGTCTGAATAGGATAATGTAGCATTTGGGGGAAAAGATACAAGCCATGAGACCAGCCCCAGAGGCCAAGATGGAGAAGATCTCCATGGCCACCATGGACTTCCCTTTGGTGCTCAGGTAGGTAGGTAAGAAACTGATCCAAACACTGCAAAAGACCTGCATGCTAAAAGTAATGAACTTGGCTTCGTTAAAGCTGTCAGGCAATTTCCTAGCCAGAAAGGCAATGATAAATCTTACGAGAGCCATACAACCCAGATAGTCCAGGAAAGTTTAAAACATTGAAAATGAACCTTCATTATATTCCAAGATAATCTCTCCCACCAAAGAGTGGAAGTCCAGGTTGGGACTGGTCCCCAGCCAGGTAGCACAAAGAATTGCTTGGATCAGGGGGCAGACTAAAATAATAGAGTTGGTCAGTGGTTTTCCTAATAATTTCCTTGTCTTGTTTCCTGGCTTGGTAGCCATGAAGGCCAGAACCACCATGACAGTCTTTGCCAAGACAGAAGAAACTGCAAGGGAAAAGAAAATGGCAAAGGCAGTTTGTTGGAGGAGACAGGTGAGTTTCCTGGGTCGACCAATGAAAAGGAAGGAGCAGAGGAAGCAAAGCAGGAGGGAGACCAGGAGGATATAGGAGAGAACTCGATTGTTGGCCTTGACAATTGGTGTCTCATGATGCTTAAGGAAAATTGCCAGGATGGCCAATGTGATCACAGAGAACGAAAGAGAGAGAAATATGCTAAAGTATATCCCAGGGTGTCTTCATAGGAAGGAAAGCGGATCTTCTTGGCAATGCAGTGGTCCTTGTCCTTGTTGGAATATTGTTCTTCTGGCCAGAGATCACAACGAGCTGTATCTGAAATGAAGAGTATTTACATATTTCAATGTCATCCCCAGTGATTATTATCCCTACCACACAGAAATAAACAAAGTAATAGCCAAACACCAACATAGGTTTGTCAAAAACAAATCATGCCAGACTAATCTTATTGCATTCTTTGACAAAGTGACAAAGTTAGTGGACCAGAGGAATGCCGTCGATATAGTCTACTTGGACTTCAGTAAGTCATTTGATAAGGTAGACCATAACCTACTATTAGATAAAGTAGAAGAATATAGGTTAAACAGCATCACCGCCAGATGGATTCTTAACTGGGAGACCAACCGCACTCAATGTGTAGTCCTCAATGAAACTGCATCTACATGGAGGGAAGTATGCAGTGGATTACCCCAAGGCTCTGTTTTAGGACCAGTACTCTTCAACATCTTCATCAATGATTTGGATGAGGGAATGAATGGGAAACAGATCAAATTTGCAGATGACACCAAGCTGGCAGGAATGGCCAACACTCCAGAAGATAGGCTTAAGATACAGAAGGATCTTGAAAAATGTGAACATTGGGCACTATCTAATAAAATGAAATTTAATGGTGAAAAGAGTGAGGTTCTACATTTAGGCAAGAAAAACAAAATGCACAGGTACAGTATAGGTGGTACCTTGCTCAATAGTAGTAACTGTAAGAGGGATCTTGGAGTCCTAGTGAACAACCATTTAAATAGGAGCCAACCGTGTACAGCAGCTGCCAAAAAAGCCAACACAGTTCTAGGCTACATAAACAGAGGAGTTAAATCAAGAACATGTGAAGTGTTAATACCACTTTATAAGGCCTTGGAAAGGCCACACTTGGAATCCTGCATTCAGTTTTGGTCTCCACAATGTAGAAAAGATGTCATTCTTTGAGCCCAGAACAATGGACAAGCTACACAGAAAAACCAAATGCACAGGTACAGTATATCTGGTACCTAACTCAAGAGTAGTAACTGTAAGAGGGATCTTGTAGTACTAGTGGACAAAATATGAGCCAGCTGTGTGCAGCAGCTGCCAAAAAAGCCAACACAGTTCTAGGCTGCATAAACAGAGGAGTTAAATCAAGATCATGTGAAGTGTTAATACCACTTTATAATGCCTTGGTAAGACCACACTTGGTCACCATGATGTAGAAAAGATGTGGAGACTCTAGAAAGAGGGCAGAGAAGAGCAACAAAGATGATTAGGGGACAGGAGACTAAAACATATGAAGAACGGTTGCAGGAACTGGGTATGTCTAGTTTAATGGAAAGAAGGACCAGGGGAGACATGATAGCAGTCTTCCAACATCTCAGGGATTGCCACAAAGAAGAGGAAGTCAAAGTATTCTCCAAGGCACCTGAGTGTAGAACAAGAAGCAATGGGTGGAAACTAATCAAGGAGAGAAGCAACTTAGAACTGAGGAAAAATTTCCTGATACAACAATTAATCAGTGGAACAGAAATTCTCTCCAGAAGTTGTGAATGCCCCAACACTGGAAGTCTTTAAGAAGATGTTGGATAGCCATTTGTCTGAAACGGTAAAGGGTTTCCTGCCTAGGCAGGGGGTTGGACTAGAAGACCTCCAAGGTCCCTTCCAACTCTGCTATTGTATTGTATTGTATTGTATTGTATTGTATTGTATTGTATTGTATTGTATTGTATTGTACTGTACTGTACTGTACTGTACTGTACTGTACTGTACTGTATTGTATTGTATTGAAATATATCCAGGTCTAAAACCTGAATAATAAGCAGAGGTGGTATTCAGCAGGTTCTGACTAGTTCTGGAGAATCAGTAGCGGAAATTTTGAGTAGTTCAGAGAACCTGTGAATACCACCTCTGACTGGCCCTGCCCCCATCTATTGTCTCCCCAGACCCAGTTGATCGGGAGGGAATGGGGGATTTTACAGTATCCTTCCCTTGCCACGCCCACCAAGCCATGCTTACCAAACCACACCCACCAAGCTGCACCCAAAAAGCCATGCCATGCCATGCCTACCATGGCACACCCACAGAATTGGTAGTAAAAAAAATCCCACCACTGTTGAAAAGGATCCAGATACTCCAATTTATCCAGAAACCTCTGAAGCTGCTGCACAGCCATCCTGCATCGCCTACCCCAATAAATTAATTTTTCCCATAGATTTTAAAAATAGGTAAGATGCTCTCTCAAGATCTTAGGCTAATTTGAACTCTAGCAACTAGCTGGAGCCAGCAAAGTTGGTCTTCTGTGTTGTCTAGGGAAGCAATATGTGTTTGTGATGGTGGTGAATATCTGTAGCTCGAGTGCAGGACAAGGGTGGAGATTTGTTCTCTGAGTTTGTGGGTTGGTTTATGAACGTTTCTTTACCAGGCTAAGCAACATCATCACATCTTCAGTGGAATGATACATCTGGGAACCAACCCACACACTTGGAGAATGAAGCTCCACCCTCTGGACTATATTTGTCCAGTATTGTCAGCTGGTGTAGGAAGGATTCCATCACCCATGGTAAACCCTTGACTGACGGGGATAATAAGAATGGGTGCAATGTGTTTGTTATGTGCTTCTTTCCTTTCTCTGAAGATGGTTCCAGTCAGTGTTGCTTGGAAGGGAGAGATTGAGCCCAAACTGTTGATTGTTTAGGTGGCTCAGTGAGGTCTTCTCAGTTCTAGCTCAGAGGTCAACTGTAGGTTGATGATGTCCAGTTCTACAAGCATTGACTGACAAAGCAATGCAGTCAATTTTTTGTCCAGGTGCTTGAAGGCTGTTGGAAGGGGAGGAAAAATCTCAGTTTGAATCCTAGCAAAACTAAGCAGCTGTGGATGATTGGTCCATTCAGGACTTTCCCTCTTTGGTCCTGCATGATGTTACACTGCCTTGTGGTATTTGTATTTTATTATTTGTATGACGCCATTCTCTGGGAGGACGCAGGGCGGCGAACAATTCAAGGGGGAAAAAAGGGGAACATAAAAGACAAAATACAAATAATAAAAGTAGACAACAGTTGCACAGCCATACATGTCGAGAGGGGAGGGAACTCATCACCCCCAGGCCTGCTGGCAAAGCCAGGTTTTGATTGCTTTTCGGAAGGCCTGGAGAGAGGTGAGGGTCTAAAACCCTGTGGGGAGTTCATTCCAGAGGACCGGAGCTGCCACAGAGAAGGCCCTCCCCCGGGTAATAGCCAGGTGGCATTGGCTGGTAGATGGCACCCGGAGGAGGCCAACCCTGTGAGATCTAATGGGTCTGTGGGAGGTAATTGGCAGCAGGCGGTCTCTCAAGTACCCAGGTCCAATACCATGAAGGGCTTTATAAGTGACGACTAGCACCTTGAAGTGTATCCGGAGACTGATCGGTAACCAGTGCAGCTCGCGGAGGATAGGTGTAACGTGGGTGTACCGAGGTGCACCCACAATCGCTCACGCGGCTGCATTCTGGACGAGTTGAAGTCTCCGAATACTCTTCAAGGGCTGCCCCATGTAGAGTGCATTGCAGTGGTGTGATATGGGGGTCCAACTTGACTCTCAGTTCCTGCTCAAGAATCGGATTCTTTTCTTCTGCTGCCCCTGTTCTCTGGAGGTTTTGTTTTGTCTATTTATTTAAAATATTTATAGAGCCTCCCACCTTCCAGGACACTGTCAGCTTTGCCTGAAAAACTAGATCTGATTCTTGTGTCCCACAAGCTATTAAAAATAGATTTATTCTGGAAAGTATTTGGTGTTTAATGCCTTGCCCTCAATCTATACTAGTCTCTGTTTATTTCTTTGTTAGTGAAACATAAATTCAACAGAAAAATAGTTTGTCACAAAAACAACTGCCTATGAAAGCTCCTGGAATGGTGCTGAAAGGCAAAAATGAAAATGGAAGTAATATGCTCCAGCCTATAATTGAGTAGACAAGGTTGCCCTGAAAAAAACACTTAATCTTTCCCCAGGTATAGCCGACAAAGGGAGGAGAGTCCATAGCTTAGAGGTTAATACAACTACCTATTATGCAAGTAGCCAGGGTTCAAATCCAAGAAGGGTATGGCTAGCTGATGAGAGCTAAATAGCTTCTGTACTGGTCTCCCTTTATATCTTTGTCGGTAAAACATAAATTCAAGAGAAAAATGGTTTGTCCCAAAATCGACTTGGGTAGAAATGGAGATATTACAGTATCCTTGCCCTGGAGTGGTTTTAGAATGGATATTTTACAGTATTCTTCCCCTGGAATGGGGAGGAAATGCAGATTTTACAGTATCCTTCCCTAGATTTGGGTGGAAATGGAGATTTGACATTATCTTTGCCCTGGAATGGGATGGAAATGGAGATTTTGCAGTATCCTTCTCCTGCCACACCCACCAAGCTATGCCCACCAAGCCACACCCGCAGAACTGCTAGTAAAAATTTGAATCCCACCATTGGTTCACTCAATTCCTCTGCCAAATACAACTGTTTTGGTATTTGATATATTAATTTGCAAATATATTCAACAAGTATGCATTTCAAATCTAGGAAACATTTATTTTGACTTCTGAGAAAACATTTATTCTCATCCATGCTTCTTTCCTTTCTTCCATTCATCTCTTTGTCCTTCCTTCTTCATCAATAAACCATAAAAAGTAGTAACAATTAGCAGAAAAACAGAAAAGCAGATATTAACAGAAAAATATTGTAAATATCTACTTTTAATATGTACTATTGTTATTATCTTATATTTTATTATTTATTTATTTATTAAATCGATTTATAGGCCGCACAATCCCAGAGGACTCTATTTTCATAAAGTATTTTTCAATTAATAGAGAGAAAAACAATGTGGATTATTTGAATTCTATAATTTATTTTAAAAGAACTAGTAATTAGGTGAATGAAAAAATAATAAGAAATTCAGCAAACTTTCAGTGACCTATGGAAACAAACATGCTTAAAAATAACGATAGTAAATCCACCCCAGCATATTTTCTTAGACACTTTTGATTCAAACAAATCCATCATTTTGGAAAGGAATATTTACATATTTAACATCCAGATTTATTTCCAAGATGATCAACTCAGGGGGATCGACTCAGAAGAGAACTGGCATAAATGAAAAATGAAAGGTGAGGGATTGTTTAAGATTAATAGGTACTTTGTAATGGTTTTCATCATCTGATTATTTCATGGAAAAGCCCTTTCCTCATTTCATGATAAAATAAAAAAGTCCAAATAGCTGATAAAATAAAAAAGTCCAAAAATCAAATAAAAGTTCTCAAAAACTACATTAGTCAGAGGTTCTTGGGTCTCATTATGTTTTCTCTACAATTTAGATTGGGTCTCAGTAGAATAATATAACATTTGGGGAAAAAGATGCAAGCCAACAGACCAGCCCCAGATGCCAAGATGGAGAAGATCTCCACGGCCACCATGGACTTCCCTTTGGTGCTCAGATAAGTGGGGATGAAGGTGATCCAAACACTGCAGAAGACCAGCATGCTGAAAGTAATGAACTTGGCTTCATTAAAGCTGTCAGGCAAGTTCCTAGCCAGAAAGGCCACAGTGAAACTTACAAGGGCCAGAAAACCCAGGTAGGACAGGACAGTGTAAAACATTAAAGCTGAGCCTTCATTACATTCCAAGATGGCCTCTCCAGTCAAGGAGTGGAAATCAAAATTGGGAAATGGGGGAGTGGTTATCAGCCAGGTGGCACAAAGAATTGCCTGGATCAGGGGGCAGCCTAATACAATGGAGTTGGTCAGTGGTTTTCCTAAGAATTTCCTAGCCCTGTTTCCTGGCTTGGTGGCCATAAAGGCCAGAACCACCATGACAGTTTTTGCCAAGACAGAGGAAACCGCAAGGGAAAACAGAATGGCAAAGGCTGTTTGTCGGAAGAGACAGGTGAGCATCTGAGGTCGCCCAATGAAAAGGAAGGAGCAGAGGAAGCAGAGCAGGAGAGAGACTAGGAGGATGTAGGTGAGATCTTGGTTGTTGGCCTTGACAATTGGCGTGTCATGATTTTTATGGAAAACCACAAGGATTGCAGATGTGGTCACAGAGAGAAAAAGAGCAAGAGAAACTAAGATGTATCCCAGAGTCTCTTGATAGGAGAGGAAGTGGAGCATCTTGGCAATGCAGTGGTCCTTGTCCTTATTGGGATACTGGTCTTCTGGACAGGGTTCACAGTGAGCTGCATCTGAAATCAAGAGTCATTTTGTATTTCATGATGGATGAAAAAGGGTTAATCATCCTTTACTGATGACCCTGATGACAGGTTAGCTAGAGGCAAGGATGTTTTCACCTCTTTGGCTCAAATTCTCTGCTTTGTGTTTTGCAATTGCACTTTCAGAATTTTGTTGCAGAGGAGAATACACAGATATAGCTGGATATAACTTCTCATTCCCCAACAGATCTATCAATTTTCTGGGACTGAACAATCATACTCTAGATAATAAATATTAGAGCTTTAACCTCACACTCCTTCATGAAAAGATTTGTAGTGGGATTTCCCAATGGGTTGTAAGAGTTGAGTAGAAAATCAAGGAGGTAAAACATGAAGAGCACCAAGGACTCCTCAACACATGAATTGTGTCCCAAACTACCTTGCGTTAAATTGCTGAGCAGTGGGGCAGGTTGTCTCCTCAGGACAATCTCAGGACAATCCTGACACAGGTGACCTGGGGTGGGAGGTGGGCAGGACAGTTTAGATCCCATGAACTCAGAATTTCTGCTGAAAAACATGAACATGTTGAAGAATTTCAATTTATGAAAAATAACAACAAAATTGATATTGCCCTCTACTGAGTGGTTTCCTGGATCTTAGAAGATCTACATTAAAAGTTTGTTCTACCTGTCTGATTAGAAATGGTCCCTTCTGAACAAGGATCACATCGGTAGCAGCAGACCTGCTCTCCCTCTGGAACACTCCTCTTCTCTCCTGCATGGCACCTCTTCATGCCACACCGGCCAAAAGGCACTTTCTGAAAGAGAATAAGGAGATGCTTGAGATAGTATAAGCAACAAACATGCTTCACTGATTCATTTGTACATTTCTGTTTCCATTATCAAAATGTCTTCAAAAGAAATGGTTAACTGGGCTCTAGCAGAAACCTGGAAAAGGCACAGAGAGATTAAGGCCGATTCCATTCCAGACCACCAATGGATGCTGGAGATTGTAACTGGGGCTTGACATGCAATAGAAGGGTCATGAATTGAGCTATAGCTTTTCTGAAGCAAACACTGATGGAGATCCAACTAAATGGGAATGGTCCATGGAAACCACTATTGCCTGCTCCATCTGCATCCTGGGTATCAAGCAGAATTTCTTCCTAATCTCAACACTTTTGGATCTGTCACAAATCAGACCTCAAATATGTTACATGCAAAGTAGTTTTGTCATCAAATTGTTGCCAAAGTTTTGATTCAGTAACCTGTTCTCCAGTAAGGGAGATGTTTTGAATCCCTAGAAGAGAATGACTCTTTTGGACTTCCTGGGCAGGACCTTGCTGATGGTAGCAGCTTAATAGAGCTGCTCCCGAGATCCTGGTCGTGTTATCTGTCTACACATCTGACAGGTACCTTATCCATTCAGGCAAGAAGGGAAGGAGAGAGATCCAGCTGGCAAAGTGCCTTTTTGATCTTTGCAGCTTTTTTGTCTGCGAAGAGAGTGGGGGGCCGGCCGAGGCAGAATCATCTCTGCACCAGAATCTACAGCTGCTTTTTGCAGCCCAAAGTAAGATCCTCCCACTTAGAACAATATTTGAACTATTTGATTTTAATACAAGCAGAGCCCGTATCTGAGAACTTCATTTGCTTATTTAATCCTAGCTTCATTTTTTTACAAGATCTTCCTTTGTTAATTTGTTTTTTTTTAAAAAAAAAAAGCTTTTAAAATATTCTCCGTAACAACACTCACCTCCTTAATCTTCTTGCAAAGGACAGCTATAAAACTTCAAAGGAAGGGAGTGATTCATTGCTCTGCCTTATAGCCGGCCAGCAGATTTGTATTAATTAATTTCATTTCTACAAGATTCCACAAGACCTTTTTTTAAATCAACTTTGCTAATATATATTTCTAATATAGAGAAGTTTAAAATGGCGTTGAATATGCTGAGCTGTTCCGTTACAATGCTTTTTTTCTGAAACCTTCTGAAAAGTCCTACGGAGCTAATAAAGGGGTGATTTAATGCCTCTTTTTGTAGCTGCATAGCGGGCCAGTAGAGTTTGATTAATTGCTCGAAGATAAGACTTGGAATGGCCTCAAAATTAAATCCTGCTTTGAAACCACCTCCTAGAAGTACATCCCCAATACCTGGCACAAAGTCGCAGCCTCCACCCTCTATGCCCCATACTGGAGATTTGCTAATGAAAGAACTTTTTTGGAAACTTTTAGAGATTTTAAAGAGGAGATAAAAGAGGAGATAAAAGAACTTAAGGCGGACTTGTATGATAAAATTGATACTAGGATTGCTAAAATGAAAGATGATATGCTGGGACTTGTAACTGTACTGACAGAAAATGTTTCTGGAATTGAAGATAGTCTAGAGGATCCTAACCAAGCTAGCAATAGCAGTAGACTTATATACCGCTTCATAGGGCTTTCAGCCCTCTCTAAGCGGTTTACAGAGAGTCAGCATATTGCCCCCAACAATCTGGGTCCTCATTTTACCCACCTCGGAAGGATGGAAGGCTGAGTCAACCCTGAGCTGGTGAGATTTGAACCGCTGAACTGCTGATCTAGCAGTAGCCTGCAGTGCTGCATTTAACCACTGGGCCACCTCGGCTCTTCAGCTAATACCAATTTGACATCCAAAACTGAGGTGGTGCAACAAAAAGTTGAAAACACTGAAAAACAAATTATTATGATACAGTAGAGGCAGATGGAGCTGGCATTAAGAGTAAGGGGGTTGCGTGAGGATAAACAGGAGAACTTGAAACAGATTCTTTCAGAAGCTTTTGATTGTCTGGTGGGAAGACCGGGGTCCAACTTTGACTGGTAGATTGATAAAGCTTATCGCGTTAATTCTTGGGTGGCAAAACAGAAGCAACTTCCCCGAGATGTAGTTATATATTTCACTACAAGAGAGTTCAGAAACATGATATTACAAGAGTCCTATAACACTAGGCTCCAAATTGGGGGCCAGGATTTGACTGTTTTGAAAGAAATACCACCTCAAATGCTAAGAGCCAGGAGAGACTATGCTTTTTTAGTGGAAGAACTCAGAATCCGTCAGATACACTACAGATGGGATGCACCATTTGGTATTATATTTACATTTGACAGGCAAAGATATCGTCTCAACTCCGTATGGAAAGCTTGAGATTTTTATCACAATATTTTGAAGGTGGGACACCCTGCACCATCTGGATCCGGAGAAAGACCACAAGAAGGACAAGACAGACAGCAAAACTACCAGACAAGATGTACCATCTCCCCTCCCTAGAAGGGCAAGGTGTTATGCAACAAAGACCTAGCTGTATGACTACCAGACGAATGGAAAAACAAGCAAAAAGGCAACAACCTCAACAATCACCGGCCATCAATCAAGGAGTTACAGCAACAAGCTCAGAAGCCGTGGGAGGAGCTAGGCCAAAGGTTAAACAGGCCATGCAGGAGGCTCTAAAAAAGCTTCAGGTAACCAAAGATGACAACTAAGATTCTAACATGGAATGTCAATGGACTAAATTCTCCACAGAAGAGAAAGAAAATATTTCACTATCTTAAACAGTTTAAGAATGATATAATTTGTTTGCAAGAAACTCATATCAAATCAACTGATCAAAAATATTTGATTAACCCAAAACTTGGTCAACATTTTGTAGCCTCTGCCATGGAAAAGAAAAATGGTATAGTTGTATACTTAAGAAAAGATATCAAAGCTGAATTGATTGAAGCAGATCCCTTTGGAAGATATATCACGTTAGATCTAATCTTAGAAGGGAAAAAGATATTACTTTTGGGAATTTATGCTCCTAATCAACAGCAAGACAGATTCTATAGAAATCTTCATGCTAAATTAGTTCAGTGGGACTATAGGTCTTGTATACTATTGGGTGATTGGAATGGTGTGATAGACACTAAAAGAGATAAGAAGACTTCTCGCCCAAATACTAAGATGCAAGCAAAGCTACCCAAATCTTTTTTTGACATGATGGATGACTTCGAATTGAGAGATATTTGGCGAGTGAGAAATGCAGAGGAACATGATTTCACTTTCTTTTCTGATAGACGTCAATCCTTTTCAAGGATTGATTTTATACTAATCACTAATGATTTGCTTTCTAGGGTGAAGAAGACAAAGATTGCAGCTAGGGTCCTTTCGGATCATAACCCAGTTTGGATGGAATTGGGAAGGGCAGTGCAGGCAAGAAGGTTTTGGAGATTGAATGAAAACTTATTTAGATATGAAAAGTATATTAATGATTGTAAAAAAATGTTATCTGAATAATATATGAGAGGAGTGCTGATGAATATAAATAAAACACATAGATATAAACAAAGGCTAAAATGAAGAGAATTGGAAGAGGAAATTAAGAGGAAAGAGATGGAGGTAACAATAAATCCAGGCGATACAAAGGTTAAAGAAGCAATCACCATATTAAAATCTCAATTTGACATGTTGATCTCTGACCAGGTAGCCACTAGTTTATTATATGCAAAACACAATACTTTTTGTAACGTAAACAAACCTGGCAGATGGTTAGCTTATCAGATTAGGAAAAAAAGGAAAATTCGAAATATATCTAAACTGACTTACAGAGGGAAGGAGGTGTTTCAACAGGAGAAGATTCAAAAGGCATTTTGGGAATTTTTTACAGAATTGTATAAAGGGGATAAAATTAATGGTTTAGATATAGACAAATATTTAGATAAAGAGAAAATACCCTCAGTTAGAGAAGAGCACAGGCAAAAGTTGAACCAACCAATAACTTCGGGGGAAATTTTGCAGGTAATCAAGCAATTAAAGTTAGGGAAAGCACCAGGTACAGATGGTTTGACAGCGGTTTACTATAAAAATTTACAGTTAGAAATGGTAGAACCTCTTAGAGAATTATTTAATAAGATTCAAACGGAAGGTAAGATGCCTCCATCTTGGAAGACAGCGTTTATATTGTTGATACCCAAAGAAGATCAAGATATTACCCAACCAAAAAATTATAGACCTATTTCATTACTTAATGTAGATTATAAAATCTTTACTAAAATACTAGCAAATAGGTTAATGGTGGTTATTCAACAACTGATACATACCGACCAAACAGGTTTTATACAGGGGAGACAGATGAAGAGTAATGTTAGATTAATTATTAATGCTTTAGAATATTTGGGAAAGAATAATCAAATTCCTGCTGCGTTCATATTTTTGGATGCTGAGAAGGCCTTTGTCGAGTTAACTGGCAATTTCTGTTGAAGATATTGCAAAAAATGCAGATAGGAGATAGCTTTTTACAGTCAATTAAAGCAATATACCAACAGCAAACAGCCCAAATCATAGTCAACTGAAGTTTAACAGATCCTTTTCAAATCGGAAAAGGTACAAGACAGAGCTGTCCTTTGTCCCCACTATTGTTCATTATAACTCTGGAAGTAATGTTGAATAAAATACGGGGCTTGGATGGTCTAAAAGGGATCAAGATTAGGCAGCAAGAATACAGAGTGCACGCTTTTGCAGATGATTTGGTCATAATATTGGAACAACCGCAGGAATCCAGTATGGTTTTAATGAATACGATTTATCAATATGGTCAAGTGTCTGGTTTTAAAATAAATTTAGGAAAAACAAAAATATTAGCTATAAATATGAATACTAAACAAAAGGAAGAACTAGGAGGGATGCTAGGATGTGAGGTAGTCAAAAAAGTCAAATATCTTGGAGTTAATATTTTAACTTCAAATCGGAAACTATATAAGCATAATTATGAACCACTTTGGTATAGTATACAGATAGAGATGAAAAAATGGGAGAAATTGCACTTATCTTTGCTGAGTAGGATAGCGGCAGTGAAAATGAACATTTTACCAAAATTTTTATTTCTCTTCCAAATGTTACCTATACTTAAAACAGATGCGAATCTGTTAGAATGGCAGAAGGGTATCAACAAATTTGTATGGGCAGGAAAGAAGCCGAGGGTAAAGCTGAAAATAATGCAAGATGCACGCGAGAGAGGAGGCTTGAAATTACCTAACCTAAAACTATATTATGATGCAGTGGTGCTATCTCTAATTAGTGATTGGACTCATTTAACTAATGATAGAATATTGAATATTGAGGGACACGATCTGGTATATGGTTGGCATGCTTACCTATTATTCAACAAAAAATTGGACAAGAATTTTAAAAGTCATATCTTAAGAAATGCTTTACTGCGGGTCTGGAAAAAATACCAATATAAATTAAATGACAAGTTACCCATGTGGGCAATTCCTAGACATGCAATTGAAAATATGAATATAACACAAAAACAGGATAGAACTACCTACAGACAGCTTTTCATTTTGGAAAGGGGGGTACTACAACTAAAATCTTTAGAGGTATTAAAAGAGGAGAAGGTAGTTCAAACATGGTTCCAGTATGGGCAATTACAGGCCAGGTGGAAAACAGATCAAAAAATTGGTTTTATCCAAGTTGAGGATAATCTATTTAAACAAATAAGAGATCAAAGCTTAATGCATATAAAGAGGATATATAATGTATTAATACAGATGGATTCGGAAATAGAATTAGTTAAAGATTGTATGATAAAGTGGGCTCAAAACATTGAAGAACCAATAATGCTGGATACATGGGAAAGAATCTGGGTAAGAAATTTACACAAGCTCAAAACCTGAGAGAAAATTTTTATAAGATGTTCTATAGATGGCATTTAGATCCTAAAACACTGGCTTCTATGTATCCGAATTTACAGCCTAAATGTTGGAGATGTGGTTCTCTCGATGCTACATATTTTCATATATGGTGGACCTGCCAAAAGGTTAAGGCATTTTGGATAAAAATATGGTGGATTATGCAAAATATCTTTAAAAGAAGGATAAAGTTTACTCCTCAGCTATTTTTACTAGGTATAAGTACTGACTTTACAGTGGTAGAGACTAAATTGATTTTGCACCTAATAACGGCAGCAAGACTGTTGGTGGCGCAATACTGGAAGAAGGAAGACTTGCCTACAACTCAAGAATGGACATTGAAAGTTACAAATTTAGCCGAGATGGCTAAAATATCGGCATATCTTAAAGGCCACTCAAATGAAAGATATAAACGAGACTGGAAAAATGGATTGACTATATACAAAACAAATATGGGACTAAGAAATTCCAGATAGCCTATGCTTAAGATCAGGAATGATTTAAACTGTTTAAAGTTAGCATAGCAAGAAGAAGCTAAGATCAATGTAGAGATGTTATTAACCATTTTTTATTTCTTTTTTCTCAATATACTTTAGACTGTGTTTGTTAAAAATCTATACCGTGTATGGGCTCTGGGAAGTCGGGGGGGGAGGTGGGGTGTTGGGGGGGAGGGTGGGGGGAGGGAGGGATATTTATGTGTTAAATTTCAATGTAATGCGACTTCACATGTATACTGTTTTTCTTTAATTTCTGTGTAAAAATAGGATGTTAAGTACATTGACATATAGTGGAAATACACCAAGGGGAGGAAGAGTGGGATAGAAGAAAGATGGGTAGAGAGGGCAGGAGAGAGGATGAGAGGGAGGGTGAGAAGGAAGGGAGGGAGTGGATCGGGAGAGAGGAGTGGTAGAGGGGGAGGGGAAGTAGGGTAGAGGGGGATGATTGAGGGAAGATAGAAAGTTGGAGGGGGTGGAAGAGAGAGGTGTACGGAGAGTGGAAGAGGTATATTGGGCTTCTAATTTTGGGGGTATTGTTGACAAGAGGAATTGCTGCAATTATTGTTTAATGTTGTATGGCACCGGCTATGCACAGTATATATGTGAGTGTATGAAAATGAAAAAAAAAAGGAAAATAAAAACCTTTTAATAATAATAATAATAAAAAAAATAACAAGAGAATGACTCTTTTGCTGCATTTATTTTAACTTCCAGCTCACCCTTTTTGTCCAGACAATTGCATCAGAGTTAATGTTGAAATCCTGCCCTGGGGGAGCCTCAGGTTCTATCTGTCCAACTTTACTGTGGACAAAAGATAGATTGGGGAAGAAAACCCAGTTGAGAAGATCATAACGAGCAGATCCCAGTCCACTTTCTGAGAAGGAGATTTCATCACCAGCACTGTTGTTGAAGTGGACCTTCCTCAAACAGGGAAGAAGCTGAATGAAAAGAAATTGGAATAACTGGTTTCTATCATTGTGTGATGGCCCTCATATTAGGGGATTCGTATCTATCTGGGAATCTAGAAGAGTTTCCTTGTTGAAGATCTGAGCAATCTAGAATAACATCAAGTTTTTACCTACTTCCCCTACAAAAGTTTCTCTTTTGTATTGGCCATTTGTATTACAGCTACTTCAGCTGCAGTTTTTATCAGAATGGTGTCTACATACAAATATGTCAAATTCAAAATTCCTTGTATGGTCTTGCTTCTGTGATACTAGGCTCTTTTTAAATGTTGACTTTGGCCCAAAGTCTTGAAAATGAGCAATGCATTTTAGGAACAATTAAATCATTTTTACCACATTGGTGTAGAATCCGAGTGACTTTCTCTAGCTGACAATCAAGGAAAGCAGAATGTGGGAACAAGATATGACCAAGTGGGGCCATGTGAAGGAATTTCCTGCCCCAGTTTGTTATTCTACTGTCCAGAAGAGGCCCAAGGTTTAGCATTTGATGCCGAATTGTATCTTTGCTTGTTCCCTTCTTGCCATTTTCTTCCATTAATGGATCAATTGTTTCCTTGATTTTTTTCTTCTTTTTTCAAATGTTGAAATACGTTTTTTTAATTTTTTTAAACTTTTGTAAAAGTTTTGTAAAAGGAAACATTCCTTTTAATATGCCAATTAGCAAACATTCCTTCTTTATTTCTGTTCTGCTGATACTCCCCCACTCCTCTAAGGATTTGTTTTCCACACAGTGCCTGCCCTGATTTGTGGCTTCACTGGCCAAAGAGATCCGTTCTTTAGCCTTTGAGGCAGAAATAAAAAACATCTGATGAATTTCAGACTAGGTTGAGTCCAGTTCTGTGTGGTAAATTTGACAAAGGTTGCTTGGACACAACAAGCTGTTCAGTACAACACGTTGCAAACTAAAGACACGAGGAAGGTCACACAGCATGCTAAGCCATAGAAACACAAACCAAGATTAAAATCAACTGAGTTTACTATCTTTTAAAAAAGTAGTACAAGATTGGAGAATGACGAGCAATCTGGACCACAGAATCACCAAAAGTCAGGCATGATGGATAACATCATCATCGTCATCTGGGCTACATCCAGAAGAAAACTGAGGTGGTTCTGCAAATGTGCCCACTAGGACTGTTTAAGCCTCTGGCAAAATTGCTATCTTGCTCTTTGTTCTCTCTTGCTCTGGGATGGTGCTTCCTCCCTGGAATGACCACTTTATGAAACTCAGGCAACCCTTGAAGACCTTTGAAGAATTTTTAGGAAGGTCTTTCCTACATGAACCTCGTGGACACTGGTTTGGTTTATTTCCCTTCTCTCCTCCACCTCTCTCAACAAAATATTTTGTTTAATTGACTTTACTGTTGTTTTCTGCTTAAATACTATTTCAATCTGGTTTCATGCAGTAATATGATACCATGCATATATTTGATGAAAGAAATACACATTGTGAGTTTCCTATTTAAAGATGATGATGATGATGATGATGATGATGATGATGATGATGATGATGATGGTGGTGGTGGTGGTGGTGGTGGTGGTGGTGGTGGTGGTGGTGGTGATGATGATGATGATGATGATGATGATGATGATGATGATGATGATTGCAGAAATTACCTTTCCAGACTGGACATTGGATCACTCTTGATAATCTTCCATTTGTTACTTCCTGTACTGCTCTCAGTTTCTTTGGAATATAGGTTGACCCCTCATTTGTGTTTTTGTTAATAATTACTGTTTTAATCTGGTTTAATGCAGATTTGATGCAGTGATATGATGCCATAGAATTGTTTAATTCAAGAAATACAAACGGGGAGCTTCCTCTCTAAGCATCTGTGTCCTGCATTAAAAACCTTTATCCAGTCCAAGGAATGGAAAAAAAAACCTCACAGAAATTACCTGCCATGACTGGACATTTGAGATCCTCTTTCCAATCCTCATCATGGCTGGTTGCCCTCTGGATCCATGCATGGCATGTAATGTGTGTGCCACAGCATAAATGGCATTGTAGATGTTGTAACTTTCCCCTGTCATGCTTGTTTCAAACACGTAAGATGGCAGATTCCGTAAATCCTCCTTTCCTGTACATGGTTTTCTCCCCTTTGGAGGGATCCTGCCTGGTTTGTAGATCTTGCAGCCAAAGACCCATTCCCACCACGTTGGGAGAAAAACGTCCCCTTGTGGGTTCAAAGGGTCTAAAGACAGGAGAAAATGGCTGAATTTTGAGACATCCCTGGTGTGGTCCCTAAAATGCAAAGCTCCATGGAAGGGCTTTATACTTTTCAATAAGTATTGAGAGTTCAGCGCATTAATTTTCCAACTGGATGTAAAGATCCAGACTTTCAGAAATGATGCATGTCTCTCTCTTTCATAAGCAAACATAACTATCTGTACATTTGTAATAGTATTGGAGTCTGCAAACAAAATAATCACTTCACCTATAGACCAAGTATTGAAAATATGATGTAATTTCGAAACTGAAGTAGCAATAAAATCAAATTTCATAATTTCAGTGAAGGCCAGGCAGATCTCCTTCTCCTTCAGCATTGGCACCAGAGAGGAAATGAAATGTTCTCCACTGTCATTTTCAGGGGCCACCAGCCCAACCCAGTTCCACTGGAAATACAGGAGTAGCTGGACTACACCCACGTACTGAGGAAATTCCCTGGGATTAATCCGGAAGAAGGACGGATAAACTCTTCTGTCTCCCTGAGTGAACTCAGAGCCAACACCGAGCTGGAAAAAAGGAGAATCTTCTTGAAAAGACAAAGTACATTTTAATGCTGACTTCAAGGGTCCCCATTGTGTGGTTCATTGCCCCACCAGTCAGGTTTATCCACTTTGAGTGGCAGGCTTCATCTTCCTCCCTTCTTAGGAAGAGCCACCAGTTATCTATTGTTTCCTGGTTGTGACAGATCAGAAGTAAAAGGAACAAATCCTAAATCTGACACAGAGAATAAATTGCACTGAAAGCTGCAGAAATATGATAAACTTCTATGAAAGTCAGGAACTAATTCCTTTTTCAGAATTATATCAATATGGCTTTGTTGTTATATAAAAATGTATCTTGATATATAAAATCCAGAAATCAATTCAAATATGAGATGGATTATTTAAGTCATATACATCTAATATTCTCCCCTCCCCACCAAAACATTGATTTCATCCTTGCCTTCTCTATGTTTGTCTACTCCATACTGTAATCCCCACTTACCTGTGGGATCTTGAAGATGCTGAAGATGGAGGCCATCTGCCTTGAGGATTTGGGGCCCTCACCCCCAATGATGGAGAGAAGGGTGTCCTGCCTGTCACATTTATAACCTGGAACCATTTGGCCTCGTGTGGAGAGCAGGGAGAGGCTGAATAAGGAAATCTCCCTGTGAATCTTGCTATTCTCATAGATGTGGAAGCCAAGAGTGATGTTGGGCAGGAGATCCAGATCCTTGTTCACCTCCGTGACAGTAAACACCAAGGCTAGGAAGTACTGGTAGTTTGGGGGTGTGAGTCTGTAGTGGGAAAAATATGGGGAGCATTATATTTTTGGTGCTGTTGATGTTGGCATTGCCTTTCTTAAGTGTCCTTGGAACAGAAAGTCACAAATTTCATTTGTTTGGATTTTTTAAACGATGTTCCTTGACTTAACTTGGAGGGATTTCTGAGTAAGGAGAAAGGCCTGGCTGTCCTTCTCCCATATCATTTTACCACCACCACCCCTCTGTTCTCCCTCTTTCCTTCATTTGGTATGAAATCCTCTCCAGTTGCTCCTCTTCTTCCCTAATCATTTTCTTCCTCTCTCGGAGCAGCTTCTTCAGGTCTGAACAAAAGACTCCAGTGAGGGTCACAACACAGACTCACTAAGGGCCATTATTCATGAGCTCTGCAGATTCCTAAACTGAGGGGTTTTTATTTGGCAATGTCCCACATTGGAATAAGATTGAACATTTCTTTGATGTTTTTTAATTACTATAACTTTAGGTCCAAATTAATATTATAAGTCAACATCTTGACTAGGGCAGCTAGAGTCTCATAGTGTTGTCTCTCCTCAGTTTTATGTTGTCTCTCATCTTCCTCATGAATAGTTCTGGAGCGATGGAAAATTCTAGCCTATTTCTTGAATTTGCCTCTTTATTGAGACAAGGACTTAAATTTGAAGATCCCCAGAATGAGGATTTCTTAAAAGAGGCCCTGAATCCAAAGGAAAGAAAACAATCACCTATATCTTTCCCCTCCAGGTGAAACTTACGTAACTTTATTATTAAAATGCAACAGGTCCTTTTGGAAATCTGGGATTCTGAACTCCAGAGAGGTTAACAGGGGCAAATTCCCCCCAATATTCAGATCACCAGGCCTGTAAAATTCCCATGGATCTTGAAACTGTAAATGTTTTTGCGATGCGCATACGGTTTGAATTTCCTTAGTAGCAATGGGAGGCAGGAGGCAGAGGATCAACATCAGCAGCAGGAGAGGCAGCCCAGCCATTCTTCTCACCTTCCCTCCTAGATCAGAAATGAAGGTTTGTACAGAAGCTGAATTGCAGGGAGCTTTGGAAATCTCACCAGATTAACAGAGTTGAGACTGCCCAAATTACCTCAGGGCAAATTTATCAGATGTCTCTTTTAATTAACACATTTGTATTTTATCACGTTATTTCCTCCTATCTATCGTATTCTGAAATTAGATTTGCTGCATTTTATTCTATTTTAAGGAAAGGTCTGCAAGACTAATCAATCAATAAACTACTCTAATATCATGCTTTCTCTTACTTGTGTTTTGAGGCAAAGACCAGTTGAATCTCACTGAACCCTGGAGTTGGCTCTTTGGAAGACAAAGTAAAGTCTTCCACCACTGGGATAACTCAGTACATATTTCCTAAAGCCCTTTTTGTTACTTTGGAAGATTCATGTGGGTTAAAATCCACAGGGGATACAATACGAATTACTGTTCTTCTGATAATTGCAAGGAAAAACCATTGTCCTACCCACTGAGCAATAGATGTGATTTGCACCTGAGATAGGAAAAAACATGTTTGTGTCCCCTGTAGCTAATCAACAGAGCAGATGGACTTGAGAGTCAAAATGAAGTTGACTTTTTGAACTACCTGAAAGTGAACACCTGCACACAAGATGGAATTTGGCCTGTGCCATAGTATGTTCAGATAGAATGGGTGCTGATGGGGCAGGGTGGCAGTCAGCTGAACCCTAGGAAGAGTGAGCAATCACCCCAGTGTTTAGATAGAAGAACTGGTTTAGTTATATCCACAAAAGAAGGGATGTAATGGATTGATTGATCAAATTTATGTGGCCCCCATCTCATGCAAAGTGATTCTGAGCAGCATGCAACAGTCCAATGAAAAGTGTAAATAAGTGTAAATAAAGTGTAAATGTAAATAAAGAAAACCTTTATACAACATTTATTAAAAGGAATTATTGAGTTTCCCAAGTCTGCAAGCATGACCAGATTTGAAAGACCTTCAGAAGCTCAGGAGTGATGAGGCCACACAATGCAGCTCAGCAAGCAAAGGTGTGATGAGATCTCCAAGAAACATAACTGCTCTTGTTAATGCAGTTTACACCAGCTGAAGCTACTGGATACTCTTCAAGGGAAGGCTCATATGGAACACATTGCCTTAGTCCAACCAAGATGTGACCGGGGCATTTTCTGTCTTGGAAGAGGTGCGACTGGCATATACAGTTGTGAAAAGGCCTTTCTAGCCATGTCCTCAAGCGGGAGTTGTGAGTCTAGAAGGACCCCACCTTTCTTGCAAGGTCTGTTTTGGGCAAATGCTACTCCACCCAGCACCATAGATTGTATAGTCCTAGAATTAGAGATCCCCCCAAACCCAAAGCCACTCAGTCTTGCTGAGGTTCCTTAGAAGTCTGTTTTTCCCCATCCAGATATTCATAGCCTCCAGACAGCAGGACAGAACATGTACAGCACTGCTTAATTTACCAGAAGCACTGATGGGGTGTCATCAGCATATAGCGGATACCTCACCACAAGGAGATACATGAGCTTACCCTGGGGTCTCATGCAGATGTCGAATAGAAGAGGGGACAGCACTGACCCCTGTGGCATCTCAGAATAAGAAGGTCCAGGGTGGGGTCACTCTTCCACATTTGCCATTGAGTCGAGTAAGATGAGGATGGACACACTAATTTACCTGTTCCTAGCACTTCACTCTTCTGGGCCCAGAGCTCTGCTGTTGTTCCTGGGATCTGCTGGAGTCCCTCTACCAGTTTAAAAGCCACAGCCCAAAATACCCCTATCACTAGGACCACTTTGTCCTTGACTTTCCTCTCCAATTCATCCTTTAGACCCCAGAACTTTTCAGTGTCCCACCCTCCTTCTTCCTGATCTTGCTGTCATTCACAGATACAGATTAACAGAGTTGGAAGGGACCTTGTAGGTCATTTAGTCCAACACACCACCCAAGAAGACTCTATACCATTTTTGACAGATGGCAATCCAGTCTCTTCTGGAAAGCTTCCAGTTATGACATGCCCACAATTTCTGAAGGCAACTTCTGTTCCATTTGACACTGCTTCATCTATCCCCACCTCTGCCTTCTTCTCTATGACCTCTATGTCTGGTTCATTGGCCAGGACCTGCCTGTCTGCTTTGATCTGGAAGTTCCAGAGGATCTTAGCCCTGTTATTCTCCACAACTTTGTGTGGAATATCACAACTGGGTTTTAGAAAGCTTAGCTCATACAGTGTGCATATGTTCCTGTTCCAACTACCTGGTGGTGTCATTCAGTGTATGCTGTCCCTGCCTGCATCTTACACCCTGTCACTTATGTATTGGATTCTCTCGGAGGCTGGATGAAATATTGAGGTGTGATCTACCCAATATATAATAGGGATCGATATCCATTGAGTTGGATACGTCTCTCAGTGATTCTATGGGCCAGGCCTCTCCACATCTTCTGATCCTGCACTATACTTTTGAATTGTTTTATGTTCCAGCTGTTGTCACCTTTGGTAATGTCCAGTCATGGTATTTTTGGTGGCCTGGTTTCCTTTTACTTTTCCAAACATCATTGCTTTCTCCAATTGTCAAAGTAAATGAGACTCAATTTCATAATTTTCTTCCAGCAGCATACCTGGTGTTCTATGCTCCAATACTTGCTTGTCAGTCACATTTACTGTCCAAAAGGTTGTTTAATATGTTATTTTAATCAGTTAAGCATAGCACATCACAATACTGAGACCCAAGGAGAAATGTTTTAATACTCTAAATTATTTTGTACCAAATCTGAAGGAATTTCATACAGGAACTAAAATGATGTGTCTTTGGACAGAGATGATTATAAAATACAAATAGTACTTAGACTAATTTATGACTTTACAACTTACAGCCCTCTCTAAGTGGTTTACAGAGTCAGCCTATTGCCCCCAACAATCTGGGTTCTCCTTTTATCCACCTTGGAAGGATGGAAGGCTGAGTCAAAATTGGTGAGACCCGAACTGGCAGCCGGTGATCAGCAGAAATCCTGCACGCCTTCCCTGGCCCTGTTGCTCCTCGCTCACCCTGCCCATTTGTAAGCCTCTCCATCACTCGCTCACCCCACCCGTCCACACGATCCTAGCTGAATTCGGTGTCAAGTCCCATACCTGGGAGTGGAGGTGGTGAACAGAGAAGCATGGAGAGGTACACTCCACTAGACAGCAGCAGCAAGCTCAGGAGTTTTCTCCTGGATTCTTCTCTGTCATGCCTCCTCCTATCTCCCAAAGTTCTTTCTCCAGAGTCTGATAGCTTTCTACTGGATTCCCCTCTGTCTTGCCTCCTCCAATCTCCCAAAGTTTTTTCCCCAGCGTGTGATAGCTTTGTCTTGGATTCCCCTCTGTCATGCCTCCTCCGATCTCCCAAAATTCTTTCCCCATCGTGTGATAGCTTTCTACTGGATTCCCCTCTGTCTTGCCTCCTCCAATCTCCCAAAGTTTTTTCCCCAGCGTGTGATAGCTTTGTCTTGGATTCCCCTCTGTCATGCCTCCTCCGATCTCCCAAAATTCTTTCCCCATCGTGTGATAGCTTTCTACTGGATTCCCCTCTGTCTTGCCTCCTCCAATCTCCCAAAGTTTTTTCCCCAGCGTGTGATAGCTTTGTCTTGGATTCCACTCTGTCATGCCTCCTCCAATCTCCCAAAATTCTTTCCCCAGCATGTGATAGCTTTCTACTGGATTCCTCTCTGTCTTGCCTCCTCCATTCTTCCAAAATTCTTTCCCCAGCATGTGATAGCTTTCTACTGGATTCCCCTCTGTCTTGCCTTCTCCGATCTTCCTAATTTCAGCCCTTAATCCTCCAGTTGTCAATTTTTGTGAGGTTTTCCCCTCTCTTCCCCCCGCCTTCATAGGAGTCCCAAAAAAGTTTGCCACATGGCTTGGGGGTAGTGGTCATGTGACCGAGTGTGCATGAGTGATGTCAAGTTGGCCATACCTGCCCAATCACATTGCTTCCAAGCCATGCCCACAAAATAGGCCACACCCACATAATAGGTTCTGAAAAATTTGAAACCCACCACTGAGCCCCACCCATCACCCAGGCCATTACAACACAAAACAACAATGGACACACAACCAGCACCAATCAGCACCAGTCTACCAATCATGATACAGCCACACATCCAATCAATCCACCTACTGAAACAAAGCCAGCACTCCACACCCCCTCCACTAAGATTTATAGAAAGATGGCAGCTCCGACCACGCTTTAAGCCTAAAACCCAGCCTGTAGATGGCGAGTGAGACCTCACCGAAACGTTGCCAAGGCAATCTCAACCTTACATGGGAAAAGACCCGAATACAACAAGACCAGCATATATGTCTCACTCGCCATCAGCAGCAGAAGTAGCAATGAAGAAGTAGTAATGCACTCTAACCACTGTGCTACCATTTTTGGGATTGGATTCAGCAGTGGAACTGAACCAGCCTAGATTCTTCCTTGAGAGATGGTGTGGTACCTCCTCCTCTTAAGGAGGTCTTAATTTCTCCCTCCTCAAGACACACTGGCTGGCTCACATCTTCCCTTTTTTTAAGGAAAGCTTGTGGAGAAGATGATCATGCAGTTCCTTCACCAGATCCTGGGTGGATTATCTACGCCCCTTTCAGTCAAGATAAAACCTGGGTTATAGAACAGAAAAGGCATTGGTTGAACTTTTAGAATGACATTTGGCAGCAATAGGATGGTGGTAACACATCCATTCTTGCTCTTCTTTACCTTTTGGTGGTCTTCAACATCAGATTCTAGATCAGGTCCTTGTTAGGATGTGTGCAGCACTGCATTTTGCAAATTCCTCTCACTTCTACAGAACTGATATAAGTCTGTGTTGATTGGGAGCGACAGGCCTCACAGTTGATCCCTTTATATGGGTGCTGGAATGTTTGGAGTCCCATAGACATATAGTGTTTGGTGCATTCTCCTCTGCTCTTTAACATATACATGAAACTATTGTCCAACTATGTGGGGTGAAGTATTAACAGGGTGCTGAAGATGCTCTAATCTACATCTCTGGCCTTGGTGAACTAAACAGTGCTGTTGACATCCTCACTGCTGCAAACATGCCCAGTGCATAATCTGGGATCCTTTATAACTGTAAGGTCCTTATTCAAGAAAGTAAGAACTCTTGAAACTTGACATTTCAAAAGGAACCTTTTATTGAACAGAGTTATAGCAGGATGTAATCAAAGCAGCCTCTGAGATCCCTCAGGCAGTATAGTTGGAATAAAAGCAATTAGAAACCCCTCCCGAGAGTCCAATGTGGATTTAGCCAATCTGCAGGTGTTAAGATGTTATTGCACCCCTCCCTCCCCGAGAAAGTGATAAGGGAAGTTTCTCACCATCATTCTCTGCTGGCTTTCGAGCAATGTAACCCACATGGCCCGCCCTCCCCTTACATTCCCCTAAATGTGAGAAAATGTTGGGCTATTTAGGTGCCTGGAGAAAGGTTATAAATCAATAGACTAATAGGAGAAAGGAATAAAGTATAAATGTAAGCAATGATCCCTCCCTTCCCCTGAAGAATGGCAGATTCACGGATCTGACAATAACTCTTGACCAAAGAATAGATGCCAGTTGTAGCTTTGAAATCTTTTGTAGAGCTGTGTTTCGTGTGCTAGTTGCACCATTCTTGGTTCATGGTCTGTTCACAATTATTCATGCCCTGGTCACTGCCTGAATGGATTATTGTAATGCATTCTTCTGAGGGCTGATCATATTTGTTAATAAAGTGTGTTCGCTATTAAGTATATATAGAGTAAAAATGTAGCTCATTTAAACTGCAGAATTGTAAGAACTCTGTTAAAATATTCATGACTGGGAGAGATATGGGAGCAAGGTCAGCCAGTGAATAGGCACAGCAACTAAGTCAGCCAATGGGATGTTAAACAGATCTGAGTCTGTGCAGAGAATTGAAACAGAAACTTAAGCAGTCTGCTGCTCTGAGAAGGAAACAAGCAGTCTGTCTGGGCCTTGTCTGCTGTGTTTGCCTGTAAATCTCCTGTCTTGTGTTTACTTGGAAGAACCAACTGTTGGTATTTTACATTTATTCATCTATTCTTCTGTATATAAAGAAGTTAATGAATCCAGCTGAATCAGTTATCTGTGTGTGCTTTCTGGATTTCATTTGAATGGAAAAGTTCGTAGGGAACTCAGCAAAGCCTCAAGGATCAATACAAACAAACATGCTTCAAAACAATCCGGCATATATTTAAAGATACTTTTGATGAAAATACAGGGAAATTGTAGTTCTGAGAACTAATATCCACTTCTTTAAAATCAAAGCATATTTTCAAGTTATTCATGAGGCCTCACTGGGATGAACTGACATTAAAGAAAAATAAAAGTGTGGGTGATTACTAAATGGTCTGTGATTATTTAGATCACTTGATTTTCAATTATTTAATGAATTAGCTGCTCTTCTATGTCACATTTTTTTGAAAGCAGATCAAATACAAAAATGCCCTAAAGTCAAAATAAAACTTTCAAATCTCTGCATGAATATAGGATTGTAATATACTTTATTTCATTATATTTTCTCTACAATTAAGGTGGGGTCTCAATAGGATAATGTAGCATTTTTGGGGAAAAGATGCAAGCCAAGAGATCAGCCCCAGAGGCCAAGATGGAGAAGATCTCCACGGCCATCATAGACTTCCCTTTGGTACTCCGATAGGTGGGGAGGAAGGTGATCCAAAGACTGCAAAAGACCAGCATGCTAAAAGTAATGAATTTGGCTTCATTAAAATTGTCAGGTAACATCCTAGCCATAAAGACCACTGTGAAACTGACAAGGGCCAGGAAACCCAGGTAGGAGAAAATGATGTAAGAAAGGAAGGAGAAAATATTCATGCAGGCAAATTCATAATACTTTAATGGATTTCAGGTTTCTTCCTGCTCTTTTTTTACCTACCGAGAACTTAGTTAAAATAAACATTTGCATCCAGGGATTCAGAGGTGTCAGAGGTGACAAAAATGGCAACTCACAAAGCATCCCTGGCCTGCTCTCAAGTTGCCATAGGCAAGGGGGATGGGAAACTGACGAAGCAGCATGGCAGCCACAAACAGAAGCACATTCCAGGCATATCTTTCTCAAGGCTGTCTCCCAGGTTACCCACAGTAGCCAGGGGAGGATCTCTACAGCCCAGGAAAGTGCTGCATTGGAGAATGTGATTTACGACACACTCTGTGGGGATGAGGGAAACAGGGTGATAATTGGGCCATAAATTACTTGGGTTCAGATTTGGCTTCACTTGAGTACGTGCCGAAATGTTGCTCCTAATAAATAACTGATTTCTTTTGAAGGTTGGCTCGAGGCTCATGGTTTAACTAGGGCATTTGTTGGAACCCTGACACATCCCCTTAGAGGGCAAAGAGATGCACTGATATTTATTTCAGAAAGGAGAAAATGATGTAAGAAAGGAAGGGGAAATGATTCATGCATACATATTCATAAGTAATACTATAATGGATTTCAGTTTTCTTCCTATTGTTTTGTTACCTATGGAGAACTTAGTTAAAAGAAACATTTGCATCCAGGGATTCAGAGGCTCCTATAGGAATATTCTGAGAAGAATTACAATGGCCTCAGGGAGATATAAGAACATTGTTGGCCTCATGACTCCTGAGCTTCTAAAGTTCCCACAAGACTAGTTATGGAAGCAGACTTGGAGACCACAGGAGCAAGGTAAACCCATGAGTTGGCTTTATGATTATGAACATTCTGTCAGGGTTCCAAGTAACACACCCATAGGAATCAAAACTCAGAGGCAAACATCTTCCTCAAGTTATAGATTTATTAGGCATGTCATATTGGCACATCTGGGGAAACCCAACTCTACCCCCCCTCAGGTTTCTCTCTAGTTAAAAGTAAAATTGTATTTCCCCTGCACATGCAATCCATCACATGGTCCAATCAGGTCAGAGTCTAAAGATCACTTGATCTCAGATCCCACTTGCTTGCACCTTGTGGGAGAATCCTTGGTTCTCAGAGAAAAGAATTTTATCTTGGCTACAATCCCCTGTCTATCTCTACCTTTTCCCATTCCCACAGCTTGACTCATCTCTGATGTGGCCACCCTGAAGGTGCCAGGGGAAAATGGCTCCAGGGCTGACACATTCCATTGTATATTTTTCTCTTTTCCTGTTTTAGTTCTGCTGTTATAATTTCTGATTCTTTTTTAATAATTATTGCATAAAGTTTTTAAACAAGGATTGTTTTCTTCATTAACAGCTTTTATTGGTTTGTTGTACACTGCCCAGAATAACTTTGCATAAGATGGGTGGTTATATAAATTTGATCAATCAATTCATTTATCCCCCTGTTTTGTGGCAGTTGCATCTTGTTTTCCCACACAAACCCCATTATTGCCTCAAAAATCAACATGCAATCTCAAAGAACCATCTTTCTTCTCCTTGAAGAGTACTGGTACTGCCACCCTAGACTTCACTGGCTGAATAAAGCCCTTAGCCAAATTTTTATCCATGAGCCTCTGGAGCTCTTCCATCTCTCTTGGGGTCATGGAGTACATCTTTGGTTTGGGAACCTTTGCCCCAGGCAGTAAGATGATTGCACAGTATAAGGGGCGGTGAGAGAGGGAGACTCCTGCTCACTAAATACTTCTGCCAAATCTCAGTATTCCTTTGAGATGCTCAGTTTGGCTCCCTCACTCTCCACTAGTGCTTGAACTGAGTGATGTCATCTGTTTAACTTTCAGTGATTTCTCTATCCCCTACACTTTCTCAACTTTGCTCCTCAGGTGCCACTTTTTCTCACTTTCTGACATCGCTATGCTACAACTTTCTCGGAAGTGTCCGGATAGTCTTCATTCATAATGTGAAGGTTAAGGAGAGTTGTTTTAGTGTCAAAAATCTGAATAGTGAACTCAACAAAAGGAATCCTCAAGGAAATTAAGTCCCAGAAAAACCAACTCTGAGATTTCCCGTGCAAAAGCTTGCTTAGCTAAACGTTAGATTCCCATTCCCCCAACCACTGAAGGTTCATATTGTCCAACAGTAATATTTATTTTTGTTTTGGGAACAGTTCACTTCTTCATCAAGCACCTGCATCAATGACCTTGGTATCATGCAGGATCTCATGCTCCATGAATGTGTTCTTGGCATTCCATTCCCTCCTCCCCTTTTTTGGCAAGATGATGAAGCTAACAAGCATTTTAGCAATACAATCTCGACAATAATTAAAGCATTTATTGCATCTAATAATTGGAATGATTGCTCATACTTCCTAAGGTACAGCTCACTTCCACTATGCCCCATTAGCACCCATTCTATCTGAACATACTATTGCACAGGCCAAACTCCATCTTATTTGCAGGTGTTGACTTTCAGGTAGTTCAAAAAGTCAACTTCACTTTGATTCCCAAGTCCATCTGCTCTGTGGATTAGCAACAAGAGACACAAACATGTTTTTCCCTGTCTGGTGTGCAAACAACATCCATTGCCCAACAGATAGGACAATTGCCTTCCCCTCCAATTATTAAAAGAACAGTAATTTTAATGTATCCCCAATGGATTTCAACCTGCAGAAATCTTCCAAGGTTAAACCTGCTTTAAAAAATATTCTCTGAGTTCTCCCAGTGTTGGAGGATTTTGCTTTGTCTTCCAAAGAGCTAACTGCAAGGTTTGTTGAAACTCTGCTGGCCTTTGTGCCAAAGCCCAAACACAGGTAAGAGAAAGCATGATTGATACAGTAGTTTATTGATGGATTAGTCTTGTGAAAATATTTTATTTTATTCATATAAACAACGGTTGCTAGAACTGGGAACATCTAGTCTGATAAAAAGAAGGACTAGAGGTGACAATGATAGCAGTGTCCCAATATCTAAAGGGCTGCCCCAAAGAAGAGGAAGTCAAGCTATTCTCCAAAGCACCTTAGCGGAGAACAAGAAGCAATGGGTGGGAATAATCAAGGAGTGAAGCAACTTAGAATTAAAGAGAAATTTCCTGACAGTTAGAACAACTAATCAGTGGAACAACTTGCCTCCAGAAGTTGTAAATGATCCAACACTGGAAGTTTTAAACAAGAGATTGGATAACTATCTGTCTGAAATGGAATAGGGTTTCCTGCCTTAGCAGGGGGTTGGACTGGAAGACCTTCAAGCTCCTTTCCAACTCTGTTATTCTATAAAATAAAATACAGCACAGTCTCATTTCAGAATAGGACAGATAGGATGAAATAAAGTGATAAAATTCAAATGTGTCAATGCAAAGAGACATCAGATAAATTTGCCCTGAGGCCATCCAGAAGGCACTGAAGCTGCCTATTGTGCTAAAGCTCTGGTGATATTTCAAATTCAATTCAGCTCTGCTGAGAATTCAAGTGCTACCTGCAATAAAACTGCACAAATCAAACCTTGATTTCTCATCTAGGAGAGAAGGTGAGAAGAATGGCTGGGCTGCCTCTCCTGTTGCCGCTACTCTTCTGGCTCCTACCTCCAGTTACTGCTAAGAAGATTCAAACCATGTGTCCATTAAAAAAACATGTAAAGTTTCAAAGGCAGTGGGAATTTTACGGGCCTGGTGATCTGACTATCGGAGGGAATTTGCCCCTATCAACTTTTGTTAGGTCCAAATCACCAGATTTTCAAAGGGACCCATTGCAGCTTATTAATGACAGGATGTAAGTTTCACCTGCAGGGGAAAGATGTAGGTTATTGTTTCTTCCCTTTGGATTCAGGGCCCCTTTTAAGAAATACTCAGATCTTCATCTTTTTCTCAAAAAGTGGAAAGTTCAAGAAATAGGCTAGATTTCCCCGTCTTTCCAGAACTGTTCTTGAGGACAGAGAACAACAACAGTTTATACACAAATTATATGCAGGAACATGACTGTCTTTCCAGACATTTTCATCAGGATGATTATCAACCATATAAAAGTCGGCAGGGGAAGCACCATACAAACTGTGCTGGCTAGTAAAGAAGTTGACTTATGATATTAATCAGGACAAAAAGTCATAGAAAAAAAAACCTCAAAGAATTGTTCAATCTTTTTTCCAGTATGGATACTGCCAAGAAAATCCCCCTTCAGTTTTGGAATCAGCAGAGCTGGTGAATATTGGCCCTTAGTAAATCTGAGCTGGGACACTTACTGGAGTATCTTGCTCAGACCTGAAGAAGCTGCTCCAAGGGAGAAAGAAACTGATTAGGGAGGAAGAGGAGCAATTGAGAAGGATTTCAGCCACTGGATGAAAGTGAAGCAAGGAGGGAGAATAGAGGGGGATAAAAGGATCTTGTCACTTAATGCTGCAAGGACACTCAAAAAGGGCGAGGCCAATTCTACCAGCACACAAGATCTTTCCCATAATGTTCCCCAATCTTTTTCTCACTGTAGGTACCTACACAAAAACTACCATCAGTTCCTGGCCTTGATGTTTGCTGTCAGGCAGGTGAACAAGGATCCAATTCTCCTCCCCAACATCACACTTGGTTTCAGAATCTATGAAAATCAGAAGTTAGAGAGTAGGATTTTCTTATACAGCCTCTCTCTGCTCTCCACATGGCTGCGAATGGTTCCAGGTTACAAATGTGACAAGCAGGACCCTCTGCTCTCTGTCATTGGAGGTCACAGTGCCAAATCATCAGTCCTGATGGCCTCCATCTTCAGCATCTACAAGGTCCCACAGGTAAGGAGGCTGCACTGGATATAATATGGAGTACACAAACAACAGAAACACACACAGTATCCAAGGATGGGAACAAAGGTGTTGGGAGGGAACATAATAGGGGTATATGACTTAAATATCCATCCTAGGGTTGAATTGATTTTTCTATGTTATACTGTATGTCAAGATACATTTTTAAATAACTGCAAAAAGATATTGACATAAATCTGAAAGGTTTTATTTGACAAAAGGCATTATTACTTACTGAGTTTTATAAAAGTTTATTATCTTTCTGCACCTTTGAGTCCAGTTTATTCTCTATATCAGGTAGATGTTTTTTTTCCCCTTTGATTTCTGACCTATGACAACCAGGCAATACAGTTTACTGGTGACTCTTCCTAAGAAAGGTGGAAGATAAAGCTTGTCATTCAAAGTGAATCAGCATGACTGGTGGGGCATTAATAGAATAGAATAGAAGTCTTTATTGGCCAAGTGTGATTGGACACCCAAGGAATTTGTTTTGGGTGCATTTCCTCTCAGTGTACATAAAAAGACAAGATACATTCATCAAGAATCATAAGGTACAGCACTTAATGATAGTCAGAGGGTACAAATAAGCAATCAGGAAACAATCAACATCAATATAAATCCTAAGGATACAAGCAACAAAGTTACAGTCCTGCAATCATAAGTGGGGAGTGATAGGAACGATGAGAAGACCAATAGTAATACTAATGCAGCCCTAGTGAATAGTTTGACAGTGTTGAGGGAAGTATTTGTTTAGCAGAGTGATGGCGTTCGGGAAAGAAACTATCCTTTTGTCTGGTTGTCTTGGTGTGCAGTGCTTTATAGTATTATTTTGAGGGTAGGGTAGAATAATTTTTAGTCCAGGATCCGTGGGGGTCTGTAAGATGTTTTCGCAGCCCTCTTTTTGAATCGTGCAGTATACATGTCCTCAACGGAAGGCAGGTTGGCAGTAATTGTTTTTTCTGCAGTTCTGATTATCCTGTAAAGTCTATGTCTGTCTTGTTGGATTGCAGAATCAAATCAGACAGTTATAGAGATGCAAATGACAGACCCAATAATTCCTCTGTAGAACTGTATCAACAGCTAACTACACAATGGTGAACTTTAAAGTCACCATAAAACTTAACTTTGTTTTTTAAAGAACATTCTCACTTTCTCCAGCTTGGTGTTGGCTTTGAGTTCACTCAAGGAGACAGAAGAGTTTATCCTTCTTTCTTCCGGATTAATCGCAGTGAATCTGCTCAGTATGAAGGTCTAGTCCAGCTGCTCCTGTATTTCCAGTGGAATTGGGTTGGACTGGTGGCCAACAAAGATAACAGTGGGGAACGTTTCGTCTCATCTCTGATGCCAATGCTCAAGGAGAAGGAGATCTGCCTGGCCTTCACTGAAATAATGAAATTTGATTTTTCCACTGATGAAGATACAAACTTATATCATGTATTCAACACTTTGCCTAAAAGTGAAGTGGTTATTTTTTTTGGAGACTACAGTACTGCTACAAATGTACGGATAGTCCTATTTGCTTATGAAAAACATAGATATGCATCATTACTGAAAGTTTGGATCTTTACATCCAATTGGAAACTTAATGTGAACAACTTTCAATCTGCATTGCTTCTTATAAAGCCCTATCATGGAGCTTTGCATTTTAGGGACCACACCAGAGAAGTCTCAGAATTCAGAGATTATCTCTTGTCTTTAGATCCTTTCAACTCAAAATGGAATTTCTATCTCGTTTATTGGTGGGAAATGATCTTTGACTGCAGGATTCAGAGGCCAGGAGAGATCCTTCCGAAGGGTACAAAACTATGTACAGGAAATGAGAATTTACAGGATATTCCAGATTTTATATTTGAAATGAGCATGACAGGTGAAAGTTACAATATCTACAATGCCATTTATGCTGTGGCACATGCGTTACAAGCAAAGCATGGATCAGGAGTTCGATCAGCTATGATGAGACATGGAAAAAGGATCTTAGATGCCCGGTCATGGCAGGTAATCTCTGTGTTTTTTAATCCAGTCCACAGTTCCTTAGAGCCAACATAGAGAGAGGAAGTTCCCCATGTGTAGAACATAGAATAAATAGAGTTGGAGGGGACCTCAGAGGTCTTCAAACCAACCCCCTGCTCAATCAGGAGACCCTATGTCATTTCAGACAAATGTTTGTCCAGCCACTTTTTTAACGTCTCCAGTGATGGAGCATCCACAACTTCTGAAAGGCAAGCTATTCCATTGGTTGATTGCTCTCCCTGTTAGGAAATTTCTCCTTATTTCCAGGTTCCTTCTGTCCTTGGTTAATTTCCAACCGTTGTTTCAAGTCTTGCCTTTTGGTACTTTGGAAAATAGTTTGAACCCCTCATCTTTGGAGGGGCCCACAAGCATGCAAACACTGCTATTGGTTGATTGCAGTATTAGAGCTTCACGTGATTTTCGTTCTATCCCTCTCTTAATACAGGCTAGGATTGCATTGGCTGTTTTTGGCTGCTGCGACATATTACTGTTCCCTCCATGTAGATGTAGTTGTGTTGTGGAGTACATGTTGAACACAATTTGTCAGCCAGTAAAAAACTCACCTGGTGGTTGTGCTATCTATCTCATATATTACTAGCTTGCCAAGAAATAGGTTGTGGTCCACTTTAACAAATGCTTTATTGAAATTGAAGTATACTAACTACATCCACAGCATTTTGCTGGCCTACTAATTTGAACACTTTGTCAAAGAATGAAATAGAATTTGGTCTGGATGATCTGTTTGTTATGAACCCATGTTGGCTTCTGGTCTTGTCCATTCTAGGTGTTTGCAGATTATCCTTTCCAAGATTTTTTTGTTCAAGTCCTCAGCTTTCCTAACTTCTTGAACTTTCTTTGCATGTTCAAGCTGTTTCTGGTATTCTGCCTTAATTATGTCTCCCTTTTTCCATTTTTTGTACTTGTCCTTTCTTCCTTCAGTTAATCTGAGAGTTCTTTGGGCAACCATGCTAGATTTTTCTTGGTTTTCTTGGTTTTCTTTTTTAATGGTATTGAACTAGATTGAGCATTTATAACTTTATTTTTCAGAGTTTCCCAGGCTTCTTGAGTTGATTTGCCTTTTAAGATTTTCATTCATGGGATCCTTCCTAAGATCTCTCTGAGTTTGTTAAAATCAGCTTTTTTAAATTCTAAAACATTGGTTAGATTATGTTGTATTCGGTGGGCTGTAGTAAACACCTATGGCAATATCATCCCTTTTTCCTTCTTTGTTGACCCATAAGCATTCTAGAGGTTTTTCATCCTCAGAAACAGAGGAAGTGATCTCTAACATATAATGCAACTCCACTTCCTCTTTTGTTAGGTCTGGGTTTTTTAAATAGTTTGTATCTTTCCATCACTACATTCCAGTCATGAGTTTCATTCCACCAAATGCACCTCATATACTAGTATTTCACTTTCACCCTGTTTTTTCTTTCTTTCTTTCTTTCTTTCTTTCTTTCTTTCTTTCTTTCTTTCTTTCTTTCTTTCTTTCTTTCTTTCTTTCTTTCTTTCTTTCTTTCTCTTTACTCCCTATATCCTTACGTGATTGGATAACTAGTGGTTTTTGCTTGGAATTAACTTATAAAAGTCATGAAAATCGCTCCCCTCCCGACTCAATTTCAGCTTAAAGTACGTGTGATAAAATAAACCGGTCATTTTCTATATATATATTCTTTCCCATTCTTGTGAGCTGCAGTCCATCCCTTGCTAGGAGCCTTTCATGTAGGAAATGCAGACCATGGTCTCTGAAACCAAAGTTCTCTTGATGACACCAGTTTTAAGTTTTTAATAGTTTATAAAATCCTTAGCTCCCTCATTGGATGTTGGCCTTTTCTTGGAAATATAGATGAAAACACTACTTGTGTTCCTAATTCTTTAACTTGCTTCCCTAGCTTGTTATTGTATTTAGATTCATTGTTGCATTATTGGTCTCCTGCATGTAAAACAAGGAGAAGAAATGTGTAGTAATCTACGGGGTTGATCATTTTAAAAAGGTTCTCATGGTATCTTTGATTTTTCCTCCAGGGAGACAACATAACTGCCTAGATTGATTGTTCAATCTGTAGACTATAGTTTCTAGTTTATTCTCTTCCCTAAGTATTTTCAGGGAAAAAATATCTCTTGAATTACTGGTTAAATACCAGTATGGCATTTTATCACTTCATCTCAAAGAAGATTAAAGCAGAACTATTTTTAAAAACAACAATAACACAGATTAAGTATAATGTTTGATTCAATAGGAGTAGAAGGGGGAAGGAGAAATAAAACAAACCAATTGTACCTAAGACTTATGGATGCATGACCTTTCTTAAAGTTTTCAGAAGTATTCAAAGGTTGTGTGACTTTCATGGAGTGGCCATTGCATAGAGGAATCCAGAGCAAGATGACAATTTTGCCAGATGCTTCAGCAGATCAACTGAAGTCCTAGTAGACATATTTGCAGAACAACCTCCATTTTCATCATGTTGTAGCTTGAATCCAGTTATAGAAAGACACTTGACTCAATTCATTACAACTGATTTATGTTACTGTGGCTTACCATGCTGTGTGATCCAATCCCTCATGTTTTGTTTCCCATTTGTTGCACTGAACTGTGTGAGACGAGTTGGTCAAGTTAACACAAAGAACAGAACTCAATGTGGTCTAAAGGTCATTAAATTGTGTGTTTTGTTCTGCATCAAAGGATAAAGAATGGATCTCTATGACCACTGAAGTCACAAATCAGGGCAGGCACTGTGAGGGAAACAAATTCTTAGGGGTGTAGAAAGTGTTAGCAATTTCTGAATGTCTCTTTTCATTCAGCTTCTTCCCTATTTGAGGAACATCCATTTCAACAACAGTGTCGGAGATGAAATCTACTTCTCAGAAAATGGGGTGGATTCTGCTTGTTATGATCTTTTCAACTGGGTTCTCTTCCCTAATGAATCTTTTTTTCCTGTGAAAGTTGGACGAATAGATCCCGAGGCTCCTGCAGGACAAGATTTCACCATTAACTCCGAAGCAATTGTCTGGGCAAAAAAGGTGAGCTGGAAAGTAAAATAAATCCAGCAAAAGAGTCATTCTCTTCTGGGGATTCAAAAATCCCCCTTACTGGAGAATAGGTTACGGAATCAAAAATTTGGCAACCATTTCATGGAAAAACTGTTTTGCATGTAACATATTTGAGATCTGTTTTTAACAGATCAAAAAGGGTTGAGATCAGGAAGGATTTTTTTCTTGAAACCCAAGATGCAGATGTAGCAGCCAAGAGTGATTTCCATGGACAATTCCCCTTCAGTTGGATCTCCATCACTGTTTCCTTCAGAAAACTATAGCTCAATTTATGACCCTTCTTTTGCATGCCAAGCCCCGATTACAATCTCAAGAATCCATTGGTGGTTAAGAGTGGCACTAGCCTTAATCCACTGGGAGCTTTTCCTAGTTTGTACTACACTTGGATTAACCATTGCTTTTGAAGATATCCTAATGATGGAAAGAGAAATATAAAGAAATGAACAAATGAAGCATTGGTGAAGACATCTACAGTATTTATTGTTTCTTTTTCAGAAGGTACCCTTTGCCAGGTGCGGCATGAAGAGGTGCCAAGCAGGAGAGAGAAGAAGGGTTCCAGAGGGCGAGCAGGTTTGCTGCTACCAATGTGCCCCTTGCCCAGAAGGGACCGTTTCTAATCAGATAGGTAGAACAAACTTTCTGTATAGTTCTTCCAAGATCAAGGAAGCCATTCAGTAAAAAGAAATATCTTTTTGCTCATTTCTAGCAGATTAACATTCTTCAACATATTCGTGCTTTTCAACAGAATTTCTATTCAGGGATCTAAATTGGCCTTTTCCCATCTTCTGGCCACCTTTCCTGCTCCTCAGCAATTCAATGCAGGATAGCTTCAGGGCACAATTCATGAGTTCTCTATTAGACTTTCTCATCTTACTCTTACATCTAACTACATCCAGGAAAACCAGATACCAAACTTTTGATTAGATTAGATTAGATTTAGATTTAATTTATTTGTATGCCGCCCTTCTCCGGGAGGGACTCAGGGCGGCGAACAAAAGGGGAAAGGGGATACAAACACAATACACATAATTAAAATACACAAGAGTCATACGGCCATACAAGTTGAGAGGGGAGGGGAACTCATCAACCCCAGGCCTGCCGGCACAGCCAGGTTTTCACGGCTTTCCGGAAGGCCTGGAGAGGGGTGAGGGTCTGAATCTCTGCGGGGAGTTCATTCCAAAGAGCCAGAGCTGCAACAGAGAAGGCCCTCCCCCGGGTGGTAGCCAGGTGGCATTGGCTGGTAGACGGAGCCCGGAGGAGGCCGACCCTGTGCGATCTAACGGGTCTGTGGGAGGTAATTGGCAGCAGGCGGTCTCTCAAGTACCCAGGTCCAATACCATGAAGGGCTTTATAAGTTATGACTAGCACTTTGAAGGGTATCCGGAGACCGATCGGTAACCAGTGCAGCTCATGGAGGATAAGTGTAACGTGGGTATACCGAGGTGCACCCACAATCGCTCGCGCGGCTGCATTCTGGACGAGTTGTAGTCTCCGAATACTCTTCAAAGGCTGCCCCATGTAGAGCGCATTGCAGTAGTCCAGTCTTGAGGTCACAAGGGCATGAGTGACTGTCGCGAGTGCCTCCCGGTTCAGGTAGGGGTGCAACTGGTGCACCAGGCAAACCTGGGCAAATGCCCCCCTGGTCACAGCCAACAGGTGATGTTCTAAGGTCAGCTGTGGGTCCAGGAGGACTCCCAAGTTGCGCGCCCTGTCTGAGGGGCGTAAATTTTCACCCCCCAGCCTGAGTGATGGAATACTGGCCAAATTCTTGGGAGGAAAACACAACAGCCACTCGGTCTTATCTGGATTGAGTACAAGCTTGTTAACTCCCATCCAGACCCTGACAGCCTCCAGGCACTGGCACATCATGTCAACCGCTTCACTGAGTTGGCACGGGGCGGACAGATACAACTGAGTATCGTCCGCATATTGATGGTATTTTATCCCATGCCGTCGAATGATCTCACCCAGTGGCTTCATGTAGATATTAAACAGAAGGGGGGATAGGACCGAACCCTGAGGAACCCCATATTTCAGGGGCCTAGGGGTCGACCTCTCTCCCCCAACTAACACCGACTGTGACCTGTCCGAGAGGTAGGAGGAGAACCACCGAAAAACGGTGCCGCCCACTCCCACCTCTCATAACCGTCGCAGAAGGATACCATGGTTGATTGTATCGAAGGCTGCTGAGAGGTCAAGGAGCACTAGGATGGAGGAATAACCTCCATCCCTGGCTCTCCAGAGATCATCGGTCAGTGCGACCAAAGCTGTTTCCGTGCTGTAGCCAGGCCTGAATCCTGACTGAAAGGCGTCCAGATAATTGGTTTCCTCCAAGAACCGTCGGAGTTGAGAGGCTACCACTTTCTCAACAACCTTCCTTGATGAAGTAGTTGGATGTGAGGTTGAACCTTTGATTTTTCTGTCAGTGCTATCAGTCTCCCAGGAGCTAGACAGACCTGTTGGGGAAGAAAGAGATACATCTAACTCAGTCTACCTGCCCTTCCCTCCTAATATAAATCAATAAATATCTGAGTCGATGTAAAATACAATGTAGAGAACTTGATCCTAAAAGGTAGAAATGTGCTTCTCTCAAACTAACCTCTCCCCAGAATAATCAATATTGAAGGATGGTTTGTTCTTTTTGATAGACCATCAAAAATAAACTGACTTTTGATTTCAGATGCAGCTTCCTGTGATCCCTGCCCAGAAGACCAATATCCCAACATGGAGAAGAACCACTGTATTGCCAAAAAGATCCACTTCCTTTCCTACCAAGAGCCTCTGGGATATGTTTTAGCTTTGCTCACACTTTCTCTCTCCGTAATCACATTGGGAGTCCTGACAATTTTCCTTAAACATCGTGACACACCAATAGTCAAGGCAAACAATCGAGATCTGACATACATCCTCCTGGTCTCCCTCCTGCTCTGCTTCCTCTGCTCTTTCCTCTTCATTGGTCGACCCGGGAAGCTCACCTGCCTCTTCCGACAAACTTCCTTTGCCATTCTCTTTTCCCTTGCAGTTTCCTCTGTGTTGGCAAAGACTGTCATGGTGGTTCTGGCCTTCATGGCCACCAAACCAGGTAACAGGGCAAGGAAATTCTTAGGAAAGCCATTGACCAACTCCATTGTCATAGCCTGTCCCCTGGTCCAGGCAGTTCTTTGTACCATCTGGCTGGTAACCTCTCCACCATTTCCTAACTTAGATTTCCATTCCTTGGTAGGAGAAACTATCTTGGAATGTGATGAAGGCTCAGCTTTAATGTTTTATGCTGCTCTTGCTTACCTGGGTTTTCTGGCCCTTGTCAGTTTCACAGTGGCCTTTCTGGCCAGGAAATTGCCTGACAGCTTTAATGAAGCCAAGTTTATTACTTTCAGCATACTGGTCTTCTGCAGCGTTTGGATCACTTTCCTCCCAACCTACCTGAGCACCAAAGGGAAATCCATGGTGGCCGTGGAGATCTTCTCCATTTTGGTCTCTGGGGCTGGTCTTTTGGCTTGCATCTTTTTCCCCAAATGTTACGTTATCCTACTGAGGCCCCATCTGAATTGTAGAGAGACTATAATGAGGCACAAGAATCTCTGATTTGTCCTGGGATTAGGAAATTTTACTTGGATTGAGGCATTTTGCCAGTTATCCCTGGTAAGGTCCCAATGATCATCTGAGTAATATAAATTGATGTCAAATATGAGAATATTTATTGATTACATGATTTTTTCTAGCCACTCAAGTCACACGCAGGTGACTCTGGGCAGCTGAAAATATATTTTGTATAAATCCATCATATAATAAATCCATCATATAATAAATCCATCATATAATAAATCCATGATATTAAAAAAAAACACCATAATCCACCAATTTACAGCAGGGAAGTTTCCCACTTTAATCACAGTCTCTAAAAACTGCAGGGTTGTGCTGGGCGACTGTGGAAGACTTTTATTTTGCAAAAGGACAGGTTGCTAATTTTAAAAAGAGACAATTTTATTGTAATCTATGAATGTCTTCAAGTAGTGCAGAAATTAAGTCTGCACTAAAAATAATATTGTTTATATTAAAACTATTTAAATAGAAAACACTATTTCCTATAACCTTAATTTACCCTATATATTTTTCAAGTACAATTTTGCTATATTTTCAAATCTTTATATTCTACATCTCAATAAATTTATTTATTGTTGACTTCTATGTTTCTGCTGTCTTAATTCTAGTTGATCACTGTCACTCTCTATGGAGCTATCTTCCTTTTTTATGGAGTTCAATCTGTTTTTCTTTCTGCTCTGTCTTTAATTTTTCTATGTCTCTTCTGTTAGTTCCTTGAGGGCCTTCTTCACTCTTCTCTTCTGGCTCTCAGCTACATCTCAGAAAGCATCTGGAACATTTCCCTCAGTTTGGTTCTGAAGGGAGAAAACCAATTACTTTCTTTCCCCGCTTAACTCAGTTGCCTCTTCTGATCAGGCAGTCTGTCTTTTAGGTTACCTATTTATCTGATTATTGGTCTTTGGCTCATTTTATCCAGCCTCTTCCTTATGGTGGAAAAGCTGTAGTGAAGCCATTTTGTCTTCTCTTCTTGTCTTTTGCTCAGCACTTCATCTCTTCTCTTTGTTCATTCCTTCTTGATTCTTCTCTTCTTCATCTGGAACTTTATACCATCTGAGGAAAACCCTCCATAGGTTGTACAATTGGGAACCTGTGTGACACTGCAAATGGAGGATATGTCTGGAAGGATATGGTTGGGTAGTAGGCTTGTCACTGAAGGAAAAGTAATCCTGATGGGGACTGAGGAATGGTGTAGAGCAGAATGGTGCACCTGAGAGAAGTTCTGGATCCCGCCCTCAGGAAATCCTCCATCAGGAAGAGTGATTGGTCTTGAAATACTTGTTTAAGATATTATTCACACACTCAAATGACAGAGAGATTGGATAGAATGGATCTAGGTCATAGGCAATGTTCCCTCTAATTTTTTTTTCAGTGTGAGCAGAAAAGTATAGTGTTTGAGCGGCATATTTTCATTCCTGAGCACCTGATTTTTTTTCACAGATGTCACCTAAGACAACAACAAAATCAGTATTATTTGAAACTCAAAGTTATGTTTATTCAAGGTACCTGCTTAATTAAAAGTGTTATATAATATCAGTATCACTTAACAATGGTCCTCCTTAACAACCAAAATATTGGCTCAGGAACTCTGGCATTGAAGCATGCAAGTCTTAAAGCTGTCAAGTTACAAGACTTTTGCACCCCTAACCCTTTAGGAAAAAAAACCCAGGAGTGTTCAAACCTGACAGCTTTAAGCCTTGTCGACTTCAACTCCCAGAATTCCTCCTCTAGTCATGTTGCAGCAATGTCATCTGCATGGATCTGCACCATCTTTGGTTTTTTTCACAGGGGGCAGGGCTGCCGCTGAAGATGCCAATGAGCCCCCGCCACCACTAGAATAGCTGCCGCCTCCTCCTCCTCCTCCTCCAACAGCACCAACATATATGCTGCACAGTGCTGCAGCCGAGGTGAAGCCTCCAAAGCTCCCGCAGGCACCCCCGCCCATGCCAGTTATCCCTCCCCCTTCCTCCTCCAATGTGCTTTTTTTTCACTTCCCGTTCCCCTCTTCCTTTCTCTACTTCTAAATCTTAAATTTTTAAACAGGTATGCTGAGTATATGGGATTGTATGTGAGTGTGTGTGTGACCCACTTTTATTGTTGTTACTGTTGTATTTGTGTATTTTAATAATTATGTGGGGACTGGTTGTGTGAGTGTTTGAGTATGCTTGATTCGGAGAACCTGCTGGGGAAGGCGGGGGGTACCAGGGTGGTTGGGGGGAACATGGCCACGGGAGTGGGTCGGAGCATTGCGGTCATGACAGGGAGGGGCAGATATGGCGGGGACTTTAGGGCTAGCCATTACCGGGGAAGGAGGGTTCGCTACATTACAGAGATACCTCCTTCCGGCCCTATGAGTCCCACTCCAAGACCAGATGGCGCGAGTAGACAGGACCCTGGTCTCAGGCTGCTGTTGCTAAATGCCAGGTCTGTTATTCACAAGGCTCCTCTCGTCCGGGACTTAATTGTCGACGAGAGGGCAGACCTGGCATGTATTACTGAAACCTGGCTGGGCACAGAAGGAGGAGTCCCCCTTGTAGAGATGTGCCCAGAGGGATTTCAGGTGCTTCATCAGCCGAGAGCCCAGGGAAGGTGTGGCGGTGTGGCTATTGTTATCCAGGAGTCTTTGTTACCTCATAGGGTCCCTGCTCCGGAGCTTGTCGGGGCTGAGTCCCTGCTGATAAAGTTGGACCTCAAGGGTCAAGTGGGTTTGCTGCTAACGTACCTGCCTCCCAACTGCGTTGCAGCATCCCTCCCTTCGCTCCTCGAGTCAGTAGCTGAGCTGGCAGTTGAGCTCCCCAGGCTTATAGTTCTGGGGGACTTTAACTTGCCATCGCTCGGTGAACGCTCTGACGGGGCGCAGGAGTTCATGACCTCCATGACAGCCATGGGCTTGACCCAGGTAATTCGGGGCCCAACCCATACAGCGGGTCACATGCTCGACCTCGTATTCCTCTCGGAGCAGTGGATGTGTGATCTTGGTCTGAGGGGTAATGAGATCATACCCCTGTCGTGGTCAGACCACTGCCTACTGAGGCTTGACTTCCGGAGGCCAAACCCCCACCGTAGGGAGGAGGAACCGACCAGGTGGTTCCGCCCCAGGCGACTTATGGACCCTTTGAGGTTCCAGACGGAGCTTGGGGTAATTCCTGACGCTCTCGCCCACAGTTCGGCGGAGGCTCTGGTTGCCGCCTGGCATTCGGCGGCATCGGAGTGTCTTGACCGGATTGCGCCACTACGGCCCCTCCGGGTCAGTGGATCCCGGAGACCTCCTTGGTTCACCGAGGAACTCCGGGAGAAGAAGCGCCGGAGGAGACGCCTAGAGCACCTGTAGAGGTCCGATAAGTCCAAGGCGAACCGAGCACTTCTGACCACCTGCACCAAGGATTACACTAAGAGCTGCCAAAAGAACGCATATCTCTGCCTTGGTTGCATCCGCCGAGTCACGCCCAGCTGCCCTGTTTAGGATCACCCGCTCCCTCCTTAATAAGAGGGATGTGGGAGACCCCTTGCAGGGTAGGGCTGAGGACTATGCCCAGTTCTTGGCGGACAAAGTTGCTCGGTTTCGGTCGGACTTGGACTCCACCGCAGTAGATCCAGCCGAGACACAGGGGGATTACTTGGCAAACCATCTCTGGGTTGAGTTCCAGGATGTTGCCTCCGGGGATGTGGACAAGGCCATTCGAGCTGTAAGTGCTTCCACCTGTATTCTGGACCCGTGTCCCTCCTGGCTGGTTGCCAACAGCAGGGAGGTGACACATGGCTGGATCCAGGCGGTCGTGACCGCCTCCCTTCGGGAGGGGCACTTCCCCGCCGTACTTAAAACGGCGGTGGTGAAACCCCTCCTGAAGAAACCATCCTTGGATCCAGCCATTTTAAACAACTATCGTCCTGTCTCCAACCTCCCCTTTATCGGGAAGGTTGTTGAGAAGGTGGTGGCCTTCCAGCTTCAATGGGCCTTGGAGGAAGCTAGTTATCTTGACCCCTTCCAGTCCGGCTTCAGACCTGGTTACAGCACAGAAACCGCTTTGGTCGCATTGACCGATGATCTCTGGAGGGCCAGAGATGGAGGCCATGCGTCCATCCTAGTTCTCCTTGACCTCTCAGCGGCTTTCGATACCATCGACCATGGTATCCTTCTGCGACGACTGCGGGAGGTGGGGGTGGGAGGCACTGTTTTGCAGTGGTTCTCCTCTTACCTTTCGGACAGGTCGCAGTCGGTGTTGGTTGGGGGGCAGAGATCGTCCCTGAGGCCCCTAACATATGGGGTGCCGCAGGGCTCGGTCTTATCCCCCCTACTATTTAACATATACATGAAACCGCTGGGCGAGATCATTCGGAGGCACGGGATAAAATACCACCAATACGCGGACGATACACAATTGTATCTGTCCGCCCCGTGCCAACTCAATGAAGCGGTGGACGTGATGAGCCAGGGCCTTGAGGCCGTTAAGAGCTGGATGAGCGCTAACAAACTGGTACTCAACCCGGACAAGACCGAGTGGCTGTTGTGCTTCCCTCCCAATAATTTGGCCGACATTCCAACACTCAGGCTGGGGGGTCAAATTTTATACCCCTCAGACAGGGTCCGTAACTTAGGAGTCCTCCTGGATCCACAGCTGACTCTCGACCATCAGCTGTCGGCTGTGACCAGGGGGGCATTTGCCCAGGTTCGCCTGGTCCTTCAGTTACGGCCCTACCTGAACCGGGGGGCTCTCGCAACAGTCACTCGAGCCCTTGTGATCTCTAGGCTGGAATACTGCAATGGGCTCTACATGGGGTTGCCCTTGAAGAGCATCCGGCGACTGCAGTTAGTCCAGAATGCGGCCGCGCGAGTGATAGTGGGCGCACCGCGGTTCGCCCACATTACACCCATCCTCCGCGAGCTGCACTGGCTACCTGTCAGTCTCCGGGTGCGCTTCAGGGTACTGATGACCACCTTTAAAGCACTCCATGGTAGTGGATCTGGATACTTGAGAGACTGCCTTCTGCCGATTACCTCCCTCCGACCGATTAGATCGCACAGGCTGGGCCTCCTCCGGATTCCATCCGCCAGTCAATGTCGACTGGCGACTACACGGAGGAGAGCCTTTTCTGTTGCAGCTCTGACCCTGTGGAACGATCTCCCCATTGAGATTCGTACCCTCACCACCATCCAGACCTTCCGCACAGCCCTCAAGACCTGGCTCTCCCAGCAGGCGGGATAGGTTTCCAATTTACCCGCCCGAGTGTTGATTGTTGAATGCATGTTGTGGTTTACCATTTTATTTTTGGCCACTTATTGTTTGTCTCTTGTTACTGCACACCCTTCCCTTTGTGATTGTAAGCCGCCCTGAGTCCCCTCAGGGAGAAGGGCGGCCTATAAGTCTTAATAAAATGTCGTAAAAAAAAAAATGTCAGGCCTGGGTCATTGCCGGTTCCACTGACCTAGCCTGCCAAACCACTACCGGTTCTGCCAAACTAGTCCAAACAGGAAGAAACCTACCACTGGAACACACATCTGCATTCATGCACAGCCCCACTCATGTCAGTGTCACCACAGGTAGTTGCAACAACACTCACACAAGCCATATATTTCTTTCTTTCCTTCCTTCCTTCCTCCCTCCCTCCCTCCCTTCCTTATTTATTCATTATTTCATCAAGCATGAATAAGATAATAGATATAAGTATAGATATGATTATGAATACATGAAATGAATATTAATACAAGGGAATATTAGAACAGGTTCAGTAGGCACACTGGTGCACTTATGCCCACCCCTTAAAGATCTCTTAAGAATGGGGTGAGATTGACAGTAGACAGTCTAGGGTTAAAGTTTTGGGGATTTGGGAAAGAAACCACAGTATCAGGTAGAGCATTCCAGGCATTGACCACTCTGCTGCTGAAGTCATATTTTTTGCAATCAAGTTTGAAGTGGTTTATCTTGAGTTTGTATCTATTGTGTGCTCATATGTTGTGGTTGAAGCTGAAGTATTCATTGACAGGTAGGACATTGTAGCAGATAATTTTATGCACTACGCTTAGGTCGGATCGATGGCGGCATAGTTCTAAATTGTCTAAGCCCAAGATTTCAAATCTGGTGGCATAAGGTATTCTGTTGTGAGCAGAGGAGCAGAGGACTCTTGTGAAATATCTCTGGACTCGTTCGATTGTATTAATGTCTGATATACAGAGCGGGTTCCACACAGATGAGCTGTATTCAAGAATTGATCTAGCAAAAGTTTTGTGTGCCCTAGTTTGCAGTTCAATATTACCGTTCAATATTATCTTCAATATTATCTTGGGTGGTGGCGGCTTCATTCATGCAAGTATCACCATGGGCCTACAAGCCTTCTACGTGATTGTGGCCCCTCTCACTCTTGCCATGGGTGTATGTGGCCCAGTAGTGGGTTTCAAAAATTTTTAGAACCTCTTCTGTAGGTGTGGCCTGCTTTGTGGGAGTGGCTTCCTAGTCATGTGACTGGGTGGGAGTGGCTTGCCAGCCATGTGACTGGGTGAGCATGGCTAACTTGTAAAATGTAGTGAAACTCACTTAACAACACTCTTGCTTAGCAACCAAAATGTTGGCTCAGAAACTCTGGCATTTGAAGCATGTAAGTATTTTTTTTTATGGTATTTATTGTACATTTATAGGCCGCCCTTTTCCCTGAGGGGACTCAGGGCGGCTTACAATAAAAGGGGAAGGGGAGTGTAGGACAAATACAAAAAGAAATGTGAACAAGAATAAATTAAACAGTAAAACACAACATTCACTCAACATTCGGGAGGGGCAAAAGTAAAACTTATCCCCAGGCCTGACGGGCTAGCCAGATCTTGAGGGCTGTGCGGAAGGCCTGGACGGTGGTGAGGGTACGGATCTCCACGGGGAGATTATTCCATAGCGTCGGAGCCGCAACAGAGAAGGCTCTCCTCCGAGTAGTCGCCAGTCGGCACTGACTGGCGGATGGCGTCCTGGCAAAACTTCTTTTATTTATATGACTGTGAATTCTTTTCCTTCGGAGTCAGCAAGGCTTAGCAAACAGTCTTTCAGAGGAATGTTTATCTACACATACCTTATCTCACTTGGAGAACTGCCAGATAACTAGTTTCCAAATGCAGGGCAAGGCACAGAGTCTCTTATAGTCACAAACAGAACTTTCCGCTCTTGATATGACCGAATGAATGAATTGTTTTCTTCAAAAGACCACTCCACATTCATTCCTCTTTTGCTTCCTATGGGAGCGGCCAATCACCTCCAAGGTGTGGCTTTACTCCCAAGTTGACCCTGCTTTCTTAGTTGTTCTTGTCTTCTGGCAGCTCTGTGCATGCACACCTTGGGAACAGGCTCCAGTTGTTCCTCTGCCTCGCTGCTGTCTAGCTCCCTTTCTGCCTCCAATGCAGAGCCCTCATCTGAGCTTTCCTCAGCCCCCAGGACTAGCCCATGTTCCTCTTCAACCTCCTCACTATCTAACTCTGCTGCCAGCTTTGCTGATTTCCAGCAGCCCACAACAGTAAGGTTGAAGCAACACAAATCTGGAAATTCCTTACAGCAATGGGCCATTTTGAACAGCATCAAGTCAATGGGAATGTATGTTTTGCAAGACTGATACCAGTTTCTGTTTACTCTCTTGAGCTTATGGTGAATGTAGTTTTGGACAATTGGGATTGCATGAAATGATGCTAAAGGCCCAAATGCACAAGGGCCTCCTGCAGGATCTGATGGAAAATATGAAAAGGCACCATTTCCACACACAAAATTCAATAATAAATAAGAAGTTGCACATGTGGCTAAGATGCTGAGCTTGTCAATCAGAAAGTTTGGCGGTTCAGTGGTTCAAATCCCTAACACCGCGTAATGGAGTAAGCTCCCGTTACTTGTCCCAGCTTCTGCCAACCTAGCAGTTCGAAAGCACATAAAAAAGGCAAGTAGAAAAATAGGAACCACCTTTGATGGGAAGGTCACAGCTTTCCATCACCTTCGGCGTTTAGTCATGCAAGCCACATGATCACGGAGACATCTTCGGACAGCACTGGCTCTTTGGCTTTGAAATGGAGATGAGCACCACCCCCTAGAATCCAAAACGATTAGCACACATGTGTGAGGGGAAACTTTACCTTGTTTGTTTGTTTGTTTGTTTAATTTATATTGCCACCTATTTGCCCATGGACAATTGAGGCAGCTTACCGAATATAAAACCACCTTTAAAACAATACAACTAATTTACAAAGTCAATTAATATAATATAATCATAATAATAAAAGTTCTATTATCTTTATGCCATTTTCAATTTCTGGAGGGGTTGAGAGTGACTGGCCCAAAACCTGGTGCCTTAACTACTAGACCAAACTGATTCTCTCTAACTTTGTTTTTTGTTGAATTAATTAATTATTTCTATTTATTTATTAATTTACTTACTTACTTACTTACTTACTTACTTACTTACTTACTTACTTACTATTATTATGGTTCATCACACAGTCAGCCAGATGTGCAAACCGGATTTGACACTTTTATCCACCCACTGAGTCCTTCCCAAGGACAGGCAGATGTGGATGTTTGATGGGGTTAGAGCAGGGGTCCCCAATCTGTGGGCTGTGAGGGGCTTGCAACCAGGCTGTGCAAACAGCTGGCGAGCGTGCATGAGTGTGCGTGCATCCCCACTTTTGCAAGCAGCAGGCGAGCACAGGCTCTATTTCCTAAGCAGCAGGCGTGTGTGCATGCCACAAATGCAAATGGACCTGCACATGCGCTTGCACGCTTGCTGGCAACTCATGCTGCACCATCTCCTCTTCTCCCACCCACCCCAGACTGCAAAGCTAGAAATGTTGTAAGTTGTTCTGAGTAAAGCCGCCTTTGGAAATTGATACTGATGGTGTTTGAGTGGTGGTCCAGGTGTGGGAGTAGGAATGGATTTCCAGAGGAAAAATTGCAGCCTGCAAGAGTCATTAGCACTACTTGGAGGGACCCTGAGGACACAGATAAACCTCCAAGTAACCTCAATGACCCTCTAAAAGGATGCAAATGACCAGCTGTCTGCAAGGAGTATAAATCCTCCCCTTCCCCACCATCCAGTCAGAACTGAAGAAGCTTCTCGGATGAGAAGAAAAATGTCCTCAAAAGAAAAAAACAAGAAAGCCCAGTTGCCCCTTAGAAAAAGCACCTTTAGGACAACCATGACTTGGAGGATGGAGAATCTCTACAGATGTTCAACCATAGTATCGTTTTATATTGGTTCCATGGGACAAGAGTGGGTAGTTCTGTAATGAGCTGATTTTTCCCTTTCTACAAGGTACCATCAGTGTTGAATTGGGAGTGAGAAGTCCTTGGCCCCCATTGTGTGGGATGGAAGAGGATTCAGTATTTTCTCTTCTCCTGTTTAATGTCTACTTGAAATAAAATGTCAGGCCCCATAATCATTATATGTTAATTATATGAACTACATTATATAATTTATAAGGGGAATGGCTGTTTATGAAAAAAATAACCTACAAAGAGTGCAGAGAAGAGCAACAAAGATGATTAGGGGACTGGAGACTAAAACATATGAAGAACGGTTGCAGGAACTGGGTATGTCTAGTTTAATGACAAGAAGGACCAGGGGAGACATGATAGCAGTCTTCCAATATCTCAGGGATTGCTACAAAGAAGAAAGAGTCAAACTATTCTCCAAGGGACCTGAATGTAGAACAAGAAACAATGTGTGGAAACTAATCAAGGAGCTAAGCAACTTAGAACTGAGGAGAAATTTCCTGACAGTTAGGACAATTAATCAGTGGAATAGAAGTTGCCTCCAGAAGTTGTGAATGCCCCAACACTGGAAGTCTTTAAGAAGATGGTGGACAGCCATTTGTCTGAAATGGTATAGGGTTTCCTGCTTAGGCAGGGATTGGACTAGAAGACCTCCAAGGTCCCTTCCAATTCTGCTATTGTATTGTATAAAATAAAATATTATTGAACTCTTCATTTTCTCCTGCTGAAATCAGGAACATCTAAATATTTTTATGGCTAATGTTGAGTTCAGTTTTCCAAGTGGTTCTACCCTTTTCTTTCCCTCCACCTTAATCTTCTAATCTCACTTCACTCTTTCATTTCTATACTTCAGCTTCTATGAAATGTGCAATTCTTCTTTTCTGCTGAAGTAGTTTTATGTGAATATATTAAGATGGGTGTGTCTTAAGATTTTATTCCCTTTAGAAAGGAATTTCTGTCCAAAACTCAGTTCCAAGTAAAACATCCATTGAAAGCAGAACTCCAGGGCAGATAGATTCCTCAAAGAATAGGTTTATTGGGTACATAATATATTGGCACAAGTGGTGAAAACCAACTCTAAAAGTTTCCGTGAACTTTGTCTTTTGCAAAGTTGGGGGAGGGAATGCTCCAAGAATGTCTTTTCCCACTGTTCTCACATTCACATGGTACTTATCTGGGGCCACCCTTTAAAACTCCTCAACAAATTCCTCCCTTGCATCTGATCCACCTGCAGCCCACAACCAGGGTTAGAAGCTTTAGGGAAAAGCATTCAGCAACAAAATTGACAATATGAGACCCTGTCATCTTCACAACTTTCAATGGGATTTTCAGAATTAACAATTGATAGAGCTCTCAAATCTGATGATAATAGAAATACAAAATCAGAAGGCCTTTCAAAGTCATAATTTTAATCTTAAAGCCCTTATCACTAATATCCAGATCTTTGCTATCAAGGTTTACTTCTGAGTTGATCGCTGGGATCTCACTGGGGACAAGAAGGTTAAATGAAAAATAAAACAATGGGTAATTGTTGATGATTAACTGATACTTTACGGTCAGACAAATTAAATTATATAATATTCATCATTTATAAGAAATTAAACTAAATAAAAAAATGTCCCAAAGTCAAGATAATAGTTTCCAATCAGAGATTCTTGTGTCTCATTATATTTCCTCTACAATTAAGATGGGGCCTCAGTAGGATAATGAAGCATTTGGGGAAAAAGATGCAAGCCAAGAGACCAGCCCCAGAGGCCAAGATGGAGAAGATCTCCACAGCTACCATGGACTTCCCGTTGGTGCTCAAATAGGTGGGAAGGAAGCTGATCCAAACACTGCAAAAGACCAGCATACTAAAAGTAATGAACTTGGCTTCATTAAAGCTGTCAGGCAATTTCCTAGCCAGAAAAGCTACCGTGAAACTGACAAGGGCCAAAAAACCCAGGTAGGCAAGGGCAGTGTAAAACATCAAATCTGAGCCTTCATTACATTCCAGGATGGTTTCTCCAAGCAAGGAGTGGAAGTCCATGTTGGGAAATGTGGGAGAGGTTACCAACCAGATGGCACAAAGAACTCCTTGGATCAGGGGACAGGCTAAGACAATGGAGTTGGTCAGTGGTTTTCCTAAGTGTTTCCTTGTTTTGTTTCCTGGTTTGGTAGCCATGAAGGCCAGAACCACCATGACAGTTTTTGCCAAGACAGAGGAAACTGCAAGGGAAAAGAGAATGGCAAAGGAAGTTTGTCGGAAGAGACAGATGTGTTTTCCAGGTTGACCGATGAAGAGGAAGGAGCAGAGGAAGCAGAGAAGGAGAGAGACCAGGAGAATGTAGGTAAGATCTCGGTTGTTGGCTTTGACGATGGGTGTGTCACGATGCTTAAGGAAAATTGCCAGGACTGCAGATGTGATTAGAGAAAGTAAAAGTACTAGAGATACTAAAGTGTATCCCAGGGTGTCTTGATAGGAAAGGAAATGGATCTTCTTTGCAATGCAGTGGTCATTGCCCTTGTTGGGATATTGGTCTTCTGGGCAAGGGTCACAGTGAGCTGCATCTGAAATCAAGAATATTTGTATAATGATTACAGTGGCATTTGCCATGAGCATTATCCCTCTCTCAGAGGTGTTCTGACTTTTTGCTTTGATTAACCTAAAAAGATAGTGATGGATAATTAGGTCTGCACTTTACGGGGCATATGACTTCCTTAGAATAAAGAGAGTTGGAAGGGACCTTGGAGGGCTTCTAGTCCAACCCCCTGCTTAGGTAGGAAGCCCTATACTATTCCAAACAAATGGTTGTCCAATCTCTTTTTAAAATCTTTCAATGTTGGAGCATTCATAACTTCTGAGGCAAATTGTTCCACTGATAAATTGTTCTAACTGTCAGGAAATTTCTCCTCAGTTCTAAGTTGCTTCTCTCCTTGATTAGTTTCCACCCATTGCTTCTTGTCCCACCCTCAGGTGCTTTGGAGAATAGCTTGACTCCCTCTTCTTTGTGGCAGCCCCTCAGATATTGGAACATTGCTATCATGTCTACCCTGGTCCATCTTTTTATCAAGCAGTTCCAGCAACTGTTCTTTACACAAATGACCTTTGCAATCATATTATAAGCAACTGCATTCTCTTCGCTGATGATGTAAAACTATTCAACACCATCAACAAAACTACTCTTCAGAAAGACCTTTGACTGTGTGTCAGAATGGTCAAACAATTGGCAACTTCACATCTCAAACAACAAATGCTCTGTCTTACACATTGGCAAAAAAACCCAGAACATAAAATATAAGCTGGCCGGATACGACCTTGTAGGCGACCCTCACTCTGTCAAGGACCTTGGAGTACTCATCTCAAATGATCCAAGGGCCAGAGCTCACTGTAACAACATTGCCAAAAAGGCATTAAGAGTTGTTAACCTAATCTTGTGTAGCTTCTTCTCTGGTAATATAGCACTGCTAACCAGAGCATACAAAACATTTGCTAGACCAATTCTGAAATACAATTACTGATCTGTCTGGAACCAGCACTGCATATCGGAAATTAATACAATTGAATCAGTCCAGAGATATTTCATGAGAAGAGTCCTCTGCTCCTCTGCACACAATAGAATCCCTTATGCCATCAGGCTTGAAATTTTGGGCTTAGACAACTTAGAACTATGCCACCTTCGGCCTGACCTAAGTGTAGTACATAAAATTATTTATTACAATGTTCTAACTATCAATTTCAGCTTGAACTAAAACAATACACAAGCACACAATACATAGAAACTTAAGGTAAACCGCTCCAAACTTGATTGCAGAAAATACGACTTCAGCAACCGAGTGGTCAATGCCTGGAATGCTCTACCTGACTCCATTGTTACATCCTCAAACCCCCCAACTTTAACTTTAAACTGTTTACTATCGACCCCACCCCATTCCTAAGAGGTCTGTAAGGGGCATGCTAAGCACACCAACGTGCCCACCATCCCTGTCCTAATGTTTATTCATATACATTTCAGTTATTCAAAATCATGTTTATATGTTTATATGTTATCTAATACATATTTGATGAAATAAATAAAAATTTAAAAAATAAAGACTTAGAAGACATAGATGGACAATTATCCTCTTTATTATAGAGGTCAATCAATTTCCTGGGAGTTTAATAGGGCTGACAGAAGTAGCACACTTAAATATCTTGAAGCACAACTCTCAGTTCTTCAGGGAAAGCTTGTTTTCCCAATTGGATTTGACAATGGGTTCTGAAAAGCTAGCAATGAGCCTGAAAATTGTGCCCTAAAACTACACTCCAGTAATTTGTAAGGGACGGGGAAGGTGGGATGGGAACAGTGGCCTCTGGGGTAAAGACAGCTTAGATCCATAAATTGAAAGGTTCTTCTGAAAACTACAAACACTTTGAAGCATATCAATCTTACCAAATATAACAACAATAAAGATTTTGATCTACTGAATAGCTTCCTTAATCCTGGATTATCAACATTTCAAGTTTACTCTACCTGTCTGATTAGAAATGGTGCCTTCTGGACAAGGGGCACATTGGTAGCAGCAAACGTCCTTGCCCTCTGGAACTCTTCTCCTCTCTCCTGCCTGGCACCTCTTCATGCCACACCTGGCAAAGGGCACCTTCTAAAAGAGAAAAGACAAATGCTTCGCATGGGAGAAGATGGCAAGGAGGTGACAGTAGCAAATAGCAGAACTGCTTGATTCATTCTTTGCAATATATCCTTATACAAAAAAGAAAAAAATAGTCCAGTAGGTCAAAACCAGAACTGTAAAATAGGGAATAGGAATGCAAGACAAAATTTTCCAGAAAATGGTAAAAGAACACCTACCCAGACTAGATAAATCAATCAATCAGAATAGAGCTGGAAGGGACCTTGGAGGTCTTCTAGTCAAATCCTCTGCTTAATCAGGAGACCCTACATCATTTCAAATGGAAAGCTGTCTGGTCTTTTCTTAAAAACTTCCAGTGATAAAGTGCCTATAACTTCTGAAGGGAAATCGTCAGGACCATTCAAATCACCAAGGGGCACTCCTGGCCCACAAAGGGAAGCTGGAGATTGGAACTGGGACCTCAGCATCCAATGGAATTCTTACCTCATTGATTAGAGCTTTTTTATAACAAAAAGCCATCAGGATCTGACTAAATGGGAACGGTTCCTTGAAACCATTGTTGCCTGCTCCAATGGTATCCTGGATTTCAAGCAGGAGTTCTTCACAAACATTGGTGGACCTGCTACAACTCAGACCTCCAATGTGTTATATGAAAATCAGCATTTTCACCAAATGGCTGCCCTCTTTTTTGATTCAATAGACCCATTTTCCAGTTAGAAGGATGTTCGGTGTTCCCAGGAGAGAACGAAACCTTCCCTGAATCTTCAAGAGTTCCTTCCAGCTCACCTTTGAGGCCCAGATGATTGCATCAGAGTTAAAGGTGAAATCCTGGCCTGGGGAAGCTCTGGGATCTATTTGTCCAACTTTCACGTGGACGAAAGACTGATTGGGAAAGAAAATCCAGTTGAGGAGATCATAATGAGGAGATCCCAGTCCATTTCCTGAGAAGGAGATTTCACTTCCAGCACTATTGTTGAACTGGACCTTCTCCAAATAAGGAAGAATCTGAAAGAAAAGAGACCTCCAGGAATGGGAGAAGTTCACTGAGACCCACAAATGTGACATCATGGCTTCTATCATTCTGAGATGGACATCAAGGGTGCTCCCTCAGTGGAGATCTGAGCAATCAGAAGTAACGTCTGTCAACCCTGAAGCTGACCTGACCAAAGCCATCTTGGAGCTTCAGTGTTGCCACATTGGAGCTGAGAGATAGGGAGGGGGATTCAAGATAGCTGGGGTTTTGCAGCAAAAATAAAATACTTTCTCTTGGGAACCAAGGACATTCTCACACCTGGCCAGAGGAAGGAGGAGTGATGTCACCAGGCAACCAGGCAGCACTTTGATTGGACCATGTTACTGATTGTTTCGGGTTGAAGGAAAACTTTTATTTTTAATTCGGTGAAGAACTGCGTAAACCTTCAGAGTCGGTTTTCACCAGATTTGTGCCAATATGATATATCCAATAAAGCTATTCTTTGAGGAATTCATATGCCTCGGAGCTTTGCTTGGTACGGGTCTATTACTTGGAACTCTGACAACACCAATTATTTGACTCCTTCTTGAACATACAAAATATTTTCTTTATCACTGAAGATTTGTACTTTGGCATTCCAACTCCAATTTTAATGGAATTACAGATTTACCTATATGCCTATTGTCAGGCCTGCAAAAAAATTCCTTTTAGAATTTTGGCCTGCCACACTTTCTCTTATTTCATTATGCTGTTTCTTTAGTATAGTTGATGGGAGGGGGAATAGAAAGGAGTAGGATTGTGGAATGTCTTATTGTCATTCTTTTCTAGAAGCCAAGGTCATCTTTTGTGTCCACACTGTTACACCTGACCGGAAGGAGCTGGGTGGAGACACCAGGGTGGAAGAAGAAGATTGGACCATGGATTTTGGGTGTGGGGATAAGATCATGAACTTTTAACTGGGTGGGATTCTGATGTAATTTCCAGAATTGGGATTTACACAGATGTGCTAAGATGTCTGCTTTATTAAATTGGAACTTTTAAGGATCGTTTTGTCTTGGACTCTGATTTAATTCTACATGATACTGGAACGCTGACACATACATTACTTTTGAGCCATATTCCAAAGTTTATTGCTCCTTTGATACTTGGATGTATATATTGTTAAATGTTTACTTTGGCCCAACTTGTACATGACAATTTGCATCTTTTGAGTAATCAGATAACTTACATCAGAAAAATGAACAATTCTGCTGATTTTCCCTAGCTGATTGTCAGAGAGAACAATAATGCAAGCATGGTCAAGCAGAGGGAAGTGCCTGCCCTGGGTTGTCTCTTCAGTGTCCAGAGAGGTCCAATGTTTAGCCTTTGAGGCAGAATGTTTGGAGGAATTCGTTAGGATCACTTTGATTCCTTCTTTGTGTGCTGAAGTTGACAGAGGCTCCTGTCACACATAAGCATGTAAGATGACAAACTGAACAAGGTGGGGCCACTCAACCATAGAACCATAAACCAAGATTAGAAAAGTATATTTCTAGAGGTTGGGGTCAAGCTACATTCTGAGGGAAACTGAGCTAGTTCTGCAAATAGGCACCCTGACCTGTTGAAGGATCATTCATAAAGACACCCAGATTGTAATCTTACTCCTGGCCGACATGTCTCCCCTAGAATGATCACCCTTTGAAACTCAATCAACCAAGGAAGACCTTTCAGGACCTTATTGGAAGGTCTTTCCTCTGTAGAATGCATGGACAACAGGTTTTGTTTACTTCTCTTTTCTCTCCTCTACCCCCTTTCAACAAAACATTATATGCCTGTTTTTTAAATAATTGATGATTTAGAATAGAATAGAGCTGGAAGGGACCTTGGAGGTCTTGTAGTCTAGCCCCCTACTCTGGCAGAAGTCCCTATACCATTTGAGATAAGTGGCTGTCCTGTCTCTTCTTAAAAACCTCCAGTGATGAAGCTCCCACAACCTCTGAAGGCAACTTCTCTTACATGAGTTGATTGTTCTCACTGTCAGAAAGTTCCTCTTTATATCCAGGTTGAATCTCTCCTTGATCAGTTTCCACCCCTTATTCCTTGTCTGGCCTTCAGGTGCTTTGGAAAATAGCTTAGCCCCTTCCCCTCTGGGACAGACGTTCAAGTATTGGAACAATGATCTCCTGTCTCCCGCGGTCCTTCTCTTCACTAGACTAGCCATGCCCAGTTCCTGCAACCATTCTTCATATGTTTTAGCCTCCAGTCCCTTTTCATCCTGGTTGTTCTTCTCTGCACCTTTTCTAGAGTCTCAACATCTTTTTTGTAAGGTGAGGTCTTACTAAGCCTTTATAGAGTGGTATTAGTACCTCCCTTGAGCTTGATTGTATCCCTCTGTTAGTTCAATTTAGGATTGCATTGGCTTTTTTGGCTACCACCATACACTCATATTTAGTTGGTTGTCCACTAAGACGCCAATATCTCAAACACAGTTATTGCTATTAAACCTGGCTTCACCCAGTCTATTTGTATACTTTTTCCTAAGTGTAAGAGTTTACTTTTCTCTACATTGAGTTTCAGTGTAGAATGTCCTCACTGTTAGGAAGTTTCTCCTTAATTCCAGATAGCTTCTCTCTTTGACTAGTTTCCAGCTATTTACCCTGTTTTCCCCAAAATAAGATCTCCCTGAATAATAAGCCATCAGGCTTTTGAGCGCATGTGCTAAATTTATATGCCCTCCCCTGAAAATAAGCCCTCCCCAAAAATATTGCAACACAGAAGCAGTCATTAGATGACCATGCTCACCGCCTCATACACCTCAAAAATAATAAGACTTCCTGGAAAATAAGGCCAAGCACTTATTTTGTGGGGCCAAAAGAAAATAAGACCCTGTCTTATTTTCAAGGAAACACAGTAATTTGTTCTGTGATGGGAAGCTTCCTCTCTAAGAATCTGTCAAGCAATCACAGAGATTACCTGCCATGCCTGGATATTTGATATCTTCTTTCCAATCCTCCGCATGGCTGGTGGGTTTCCTGATCCATGCATGGCATGTAGTCCATGTGCCACAGCATAAACGGCATTGTAGATGTTGTAACTTTCACCTGTCATGCTTGTTTCAAAAATGAAAGCTGGAAGGTCCTCTAAATTCTCCTTGCCTGTACATTGTTTCTTTGCTTTTAGGGGGATTTTTCCTCGGTAAAGGATATTGCAGCCAAAGACCCATTCCCACCAATGAGGGAGAAAGACATCTCCTTGCGGGTTCAAAGGGTCTAAAGACTGGAGGAAATGTCTGAATTCTGAGACATCTCCAGTGTGGTCCCTAAAATGCAGTGCCCTATCCAAGAGCTTCATAGCTTTGAGTTCATTTTCCATTCCGATAAATTTCCAATGAGAAGTTAGAATCCAAACATTGTGAAATGACGTCTTAAAAACATCTTGATGTCTATACAGAGGCACCAACCAATGTACAATATCACCAGAGTTTCCAAATAGAATAATCACTTCAACTTCCAACAATTTTTTGGTAAAAGGAAAAAATTTCTCTCTAATACTATCAAGATCCGATACCAGTATTTCAGTGAAGGCCAGGCAGATCTCCTTCTCCTTCAGCATTGGCATCAGAGTTGAGATAAAATGGTCTCCGCTCTCACTTTCAGAGGCCAGAAGCCCAACCCAATTCCACTGGAAATGCAGGAATAGCTGGACTAAACCCAAACACTGAGCAAATTCCTTGGGATTAATCCGAAAGAAGGAAGGATAAGCTCTTCGGTCTTCCTGAGGGAACTCAAATCCAACACCAAGCTGGAAAAAGGGAGAATCTTCATTCATAGACAAAGTAAAGTTTATGATGACTTTGGAGGCCACCTTTGTGTGGTTATTGCCACACCAGTCAGGCTGACTCACATTGAGTGACAGGCTTCATCTCCCCCTCTTTCTATCTATCTATGTGTGTGTGTTTGTGTGTTGCATTTTTGCTGATAAATAAATGAAGGGAGACTAGTATAGATTTATTTCAAGCTATTTAGCTCTCATCAGCTAACCATACCTTTGCTGGGATTCAAACTTAGGCTGTTTTTGCATATTAAGCAGTTATATTAACCTCCAAGCCACAAGCTCTCCTCTCTTATTAGCTGAGGCTGGGGAATGATTAAGTGTTTTGTCAAAGCACCTAGTATGCCGAAATATGGGACGGAGCATACTGCTTCCCCTGGAACACCTTGAGCAATTTCAACCAAACATGGTACACAGACAACTTACTTTCTGGAAAAAAATATTGTGGGAATAAGACACCCCTAACACCCCTTGGTGTGTGTGTTCTGTTAAGATACAGTCTGTTGTGCCTTAAAATGGCTTCTACTGTATAGCCAGTGAAGTTGCGAAGTAACAGCTTCACAGTACTGCACAAGGAGACTCCCTCTGGTAAGGGGGAAAACCCAACATTAGAAATTACATTTGGTCCCGACATTTCTCCCCTATAAATCAATACCTGGGCAATGCCAGGTTATCAGCTAGTGAAAAATAAATTATGAAGGGATTGCTTTACAGCATTTTGGCATTATCTTATTGTCTTTTTGTGCTTGTATAAAATGCATCTTTGCACATAAAAAATAAAAATTAATTCAACTATAGGAGGGGCTGTCTAAATCATATACTCCCAATGTGTTGCCCATCCCCAATGCCTATAGTTTCTGTGTGTGCTTCTGTTATTTGTCTACTCCATACTGCATCCAGAGGAGCTTCCCCCCCTTACCTGTGGGACCTTGAAGATGCTGAAGATGGAGGCCATCTGCCTTGAGGATTTGGGATTGTCACCTCCAATGACAGAGAATAAGGTATCCTTCCAGTCACATTTATAACCTGGAACCATTTGGCCTCGAGTGGACAGCAGGGAGAGACTGAAGAAGCAAAACTTCCTCTGAATCTGGCTATTTTCATAGGTATGGTAGCCAAGTGTGATGTTAGGGAGGAGAGCCAGATCCTTGTTGACTTCTGTAACTGCAAACATCAAAGCCAGGATGTGCTGGTAATTCTTGAGTATGGGGCTATAATGAGAGAACATAGAATAACAGAGCTGGAAGAGAACTTGGAGAGCTAATTCAGCCCCCTGCTCAAGCAGGAGACCCTATCCCATTTCAAAGAAGTGGCTGTCAAATCTCTTCTTAAAAGCCTCCAGGGACGGGACCTGAAAATTACAAGGAAACTAGTGTCTGCTGGTGGAGTTTCCCTTGCCGTATTTTTGGTTTTGTTTGCAACAGCAAATCCCAAGTTTCATTGAGGAATTTAAATCAACCTGCCTTGATTAAACATCTATGGCTTTGGAGAAAGGAGAAAAGATTCTCTCTCTGTATCTCTGACCATTTTGATTTTTGATTTGATTTGATTTGATTTTATTAACATTTGTAGGCCGCCCTTTTCCCTGAGGGGACTCAGGGCGGCTCACATAAAATCAGGGAGGGGAAAATACAACAATGACATAGACACATATAATAAAAGTAATAAGCAACATACATTCATCATTCGGGAGGGGCAACTATCCTTGTCCCCAGGCCTGATGGGCTAGCCAGTTCTTCAAGGCTGTGCGGAAGGCCTGGACGGTGGCGAGGGTACGAATCTCCACAGGGAGTTCGTTCCAAAGGGTTGGGGCTACTACCGAGAAGGCCCTCCTCCTTGTAGTTGCCAGCCGGCATTGGCTGGCCGATGGAATACGGAGGAGGCCCAATCGGTGAGATCTAATTGGTCGCAGGGAGGTAATTGGCAGGAGGCGGTCTCTCAAGTATCCGGATCCACTACCATGCAGGGCTTTATGGGTGATTAATAGCACCTTGAAGCGCATCCGGAGACCGACAGGTAGCCAGTGCAGCTCGCGGAGGATAGGTGTTATGTGGGTGAACCGAGGTGCACCCACAATCACTCGCGCGGCCGCATTCTGTACTAGCTGAAGTCGCCGGATGCTCTTCAAGGGCAGCCCCATGTAGAGCACATTGCAGTATTCCAGCCTAGAGGTCACAAGGGCCCGAGTGACTGTTGTGAGTGCCTCCCGGTTCAGGTAGGGTCGCAACTGGCGCACCAGGCGAACCTGGGCGAAGGTTTTACACTTTTCTATCATTTCTATCCCTTTTTCACTTTGCCTTAGTGACTTTTATCCTTCAACATTACTCCTCTTCCACCCAAGCCATTGTGGTTGTCAACCCTGAAGCTGACTTGACTGAAGCTATTTTGTAAGCTTCAGTGTTGCCACACTGAAGATGAGGGATGGGAGTGGCAAAAGATAGCCAAAACAAAATACTTTCTCTTGGAAACCAAGGACATTCTCACACCTGGTCAAAGGAAAGTGGAGAGATGCCACCAGACAACCAGACAGTGCCCAGATTGGACCATGGGACTGATTGTTTTGAGAAGTGACAAACTTTTACTTTTAATTTGGTGAAAACTGTGGGAACCTTCAGAGTCGGTTTTCACCAGATCTGTGCTAATAAGATATATCCAATAAAGCTATTCTTTGAGGAACCTACCTGCCTTGGAGTTTTGCTTGGTACGGGTCTATAACTTGGAACCCTGATAGTGGTTCTCTCTTGAAGCAGCTTCTTTAGGTCTGGTAACCATTACTGAGCAGAAGACACTGGGGAGTGGTGTGGGTGGGAAGGATAGGACATCAATTTATGAACAATACTGAGATTTTATTTTTACAATACCACATCTTGGAGAAGGACTGAGCTTTTATTTGAGTTTTCCACGATGACTTTCTGTTCAAATTAAGTTTAACTCCTTCATTAGGCCAGCAAAGTGTCTAAAGTGTTGTCCCTCCCCACTTTTTTATGGTTGATAATCAACTTGATGTAAAGACAACCTATTTCTTGAGTTTTCCTCTTTATTGAGGAAAGGACAAAGATCTGAACCTGACTTGAACAAGCATTTCTGAAAGGAGGCCCTGAGTTCAAGACAACGGACACAACAATGAATGCAATCATCTACATCTTTCCCCCTCTAGGTGAGACTTACTAAACTGAAGGAGAGAGCCTGAATGGGTCCTTTTGAAAGTATGGAACTATGGAAACAATAAGAGTTAGCTGGGGAAAATTCCCACCAATAATGAGATCCCCAGGCCTGTAATGTTCCAATCCATCCTGAATCTGGAAAGAGTCTTTTAACACACACATAGATTGAATTTTCTTAGCAGTGATTGGCACCAGGAGGCTGAAGAGCAGCAATAGCAATAGCAGTAGACTTATATACCGCTTCATAGGCCTTTCAGGCCTCTCTAAGCGGTTTACAGAGAGTCAGCATATTGCCCCCAACAATCTGGGTCCTCATTTTACCCACCTCGGAAGGATGGAAGGCTGAGTCAACCCTGAGCCGGTGAGATTTGAACCGCTGACCTGCTGATCTAGCAGTAGCCTGCAGTGCTGCATTTAACCACTGTGCCACCAGCAGGGAAGGTAGCCCAGACATTGTCAGCTTTTCTCCTGGATGAGAAATCAAGGTTTGTGCAGAAGCTTGTAGGTAGCAAGTGGATTCTTTAGCAGAGCAGAAATTGGCCACTCCACGTGGAAGGTCTCAGATCAAATTGATCTGGTTCATTTATCTGATTAGTGTTTCTTTGTAGTAACTCATTTGCAATTTATCCCTTTATTCACTCCCATGTATCTCATTCTGAAATGACATCAACAATCAATAAACTACCCTTATATCAAACATGCTTTCTCTTACCTGTGTTTGGGCGTTGACACAAAGGACAGCTGAGTCTCACCAAAGCTCAGAATTAGCCCTTTGTTAGACCAAGCAAGGTCCTCCCCCCGCCACAACCACCACTAGGAGAACTCTGAACATATTTTTTGAAGCAGGTTTTACCTTGGAAGATTTCTGTGTGTTGAAATCCACAGGGAATACAATGAAAATTACTGTTCTTCCAATAATGATTGCAAGGAAAAGCAATTTCCCTCCCACTGAGCAATAGGTGTTGTTTGCACAGCAGATGGTTCAAACATGTTTGTGCCTCTTCTTGCTAATCCTCAGAGCAGATGGACTTGAGAAATGGGGCTTTGATCTACATGGAAGTGAACAGAGTTTGGCCTGTGATATAGCATGTGTCAGGCCTGCAGCCATATTCCTTTTGGATCTTTTGCCTGCCACACTTTCTATTATTTTACTATGCCTCTTCTATTATGGGAAAATGGGAGCGGGGATTGTATGGAGTTAGATGCTATGTAGCCATAACAAAATTCCTTCTAGAAAACCAAGGTCATCATTTGTCTCTGCACCTGACCGGAACTGGATGGGTGCAACTGGCAGTATGGATTGGATCATGTAGTGGGTTTGTGGGTGTGGGGGCAAGATTTTGAACTTTCAACTGGGTGGGGGAAACCGAGAAGCTTTAGATTTGGGTTTTCCCAGATGTACCAACATGGCTCTCTTAATCAATTGGAACTTTGAGCAATAGTTTGCCTTGGACTCTGATTTAATGTTGGATGCTATTTGAAACCCTGAAAGCATGTTCAGATAGAATGGGTGCTAATGGGATACTGTGGCATTCAGCTGCATCCTAGGAAGTGTGAGCAATCATATCAATGTTCGTATGTTTTATATGAGCCAGCAGTGTGCAGTGACAGCCAAAAAAGCCAACACAATCCTATGTTGCATTAACAGAGGGATACAATCAAGCTCAAATGAGGCACTAATACCACTCTATAAAGCCTTAATAAGACCACAGCTAGAGTACTGCATCCAGTTCACTACACTATAAAAAAGATGTTTAGACTCTAGAAAAAGTGCAGAGAAGAGTAACCAAGTTGATTAGGGAACTGGAGGCTAAAACATAGGATGAAAGGTTGCAGGAACTGGGCATGGCTAGGATGGAATAGAATAGAATGAAATGGAATGGAATGGAATGGAATTCTATTCTAGAAGTGAGCAGCACGTGCACAAAATGCCCTCTCAGCAAACTGGTAGTAAACTGGTTAGGAACCCACCTCTGACCTGAATGTCATAGTGATCATGAGGAAACTGGAAATTGAAAAATCAAAAAATCAGAGTAAATACAGAAGAAAGGACTTTGCCCCAAACAAATCATAATAATTTCACCGGAAGCCACAAAACTATGGCATAGCAAGGATTCTATCCCACTGCTTCCATTCTGATTAACAGAGTTGGAAGGGACCTTGCATGTCATCTAGTCCAACCCCCTGCCCAAACAGGAGACCCTACACCATTTCTGACAGAGGGCAGTCCAGTGTTTTCTTGAAAGCTTCCAGTAATGAAGCTCCCACAAGCTCGGAAGGTGACGTGTTCCATGGGTGGATTGTTCTCATAGTCAGAAAAATTTCTAGGTTGAATCTCTCCTTGATCAGTTTCCATCCATTATTCCTTGTCTGGCCTTCGGGTGCTTTGGAGAATAGCTTGATTCCCCTCCTCTCTATGGTATTGGAACACTGCTATCATGTCTCCCCCGGTCCTTCTCTTCCCTAGCCTAGCCATGCCCAGTTCCTGCAACCGTTCTTCGTAAGTTTGAGCTTCCAGTCCCCTCATCATCCTGGTTGCTGTTCTCTGCACTCTTTCTAGAGTCTCAACCTCTTTTTTATAGTGTGCCAACCATTCTGCCATGGTTGGGCAAAACTCTAGTTCTGATATTCATATGAAATAAAATAAAAAATGGCCATGGATTTCTCAATGGTTGGTCCCTGGAATTTGGCTTTCCTGCAAAAAACATTGGCACTTCCTGCTGAGGCCCATCCTCCACGGGACAGAAAATGATCACCTGAATACAATACCCCTTGGCAACCTCCTGGGGAAACCAGAATTCTGGGGACACAGGGCAGTTAATGCTTACAAAGTCACCACGCAGTCACAAAGTGTGTGCTGATCAGAATGTCCAATCACTTATTCACTGGGACTTCTTCCCCTCTCCAAACCACCACCAGCACCTACATTCTCTCCAATTCCCCCATTTTTAAATCTTTTATTTTCACAGTTGTTTACATTCTAGTAAACCTCAATAAAACTGTAAAAAAACAAGGAAAAAAACAAGCAGGGGGTTTGGCTCAGTTTCTCCCCTCCAACCCACACTGACTGGGAACAGCTTCAGAGAAAGAAGAGGAGCACATAAAACCAGGAATTCTTTCCTTTGAGCCCAGCTGGTTCAAAGGTCTTCTGCGTCGATAGAGAAACTGACCAGTGGTGGGATTCAAAAATTTTACTGCTGGTTCTTTGGGTGTGGCTTTGTGGGTGTGGTGTAGCTTTGTGGACATGGCTTTGTGGACATGGCAGGGGAAAGATACTGCAAAATCCCCATTCCCTCCCCACTCCTGGGGAAAGGATACTGCAAAAAACCCATTTCTTCCCCACTTCTTGGGGAAGAATACAACAAAATCCCCATTCCCTCCCCACATCTGGGGGAAGGATACTGCAAGATTCCCATTCTCTCTCCACTCCTGTAGGAAGGATACTGCAAAATCCCCATTCCCTCCCCACTCCTGGGGGAAGGATACAGCAAAATCCCCATTTCTTCCCCACTTCTTGGGGAAGAACACAGCATAATCCCCATTTCTTCCCCACTTCTGGGGAAAGGATAGTGCAAAATCCCCATTCCCTCCCCACGTCTGGGGGAAGGATACTGCAAGATTCCCATTCTCTCTCCACTCCTGTAGGAAGGATACTGCAAAATCCCCATTCCCTCCCCACTCCTGGAGGAAGGAGACTGCAAAATCCCCATTTCCTCCCCACTTCTGGGGGAAGGATACTGCAAAATCCCCATTCCCTCCCCACTCCTGGGGGAAGGATACAGCAAAATCCCCATTTCTTCCCCACTTCTTGGGGAAGAATACAGCAAAATCCCCATTTCTTCCCCACTTCTTGGGGAAGAACACAGCAAAAACCCCATTTCTTCCCCACTTCTGGGGAAAGGATAGTGCAAAATCCCCATTCCCTCCCCACGTCTGGGGGAAGGATACTGCAAGATTCCCATTCTCTCTCCACTCCTGTAGGAAGGATACTGCAAAATCCCCATTCCCTCCCCACTCCTGTAGGAAGGATACTGCAAAATCCCCATTCCCTCCCCACTCCTGGAGGAAGGAGACTGCAAAATCCCCATTTCCTCCCTACTTCTGGGGGAAGGATACAGCAAAATCCCCATTTCTTCCCCACTTCTGGGGAAAGAATAGTGCAAAATCCCCATTCCCTCCCCACTCCTGGAGGAAGGAGACTGCAAAATCCCCATTTCCTCCCTACTTCTTGGGGAAGAATACAGCAAAATCCCCATTTCTTCCCCCTTCTGAGGAAAGGATAGTGCAAAATCCCCATTTCTTCCCCACTTCTTGGAGAAGAAGACAGCAAAAACCCCATTTCTTCCCCACTTCTGGGGAAAGGATAGTGCAAAATCCCCATTCCCTCCCCACATCTGGGGGAAGGATACTGCAAGATTCCCATTCTCTCTCCACTCCTGTAGGAAGGATACTGCAAAATCCCCATTCCCTCCCCACTCCTGGAGGAAGGAGACTGCAAAATCCCCATTTCCTCCCCACTTCTGGGGGAAGGATACTGCAAAATCCCCATTCCCTCCCCACTCCTGGGGGAAGGATACTGCAAGATTCCCATTCTCTCTCCACTCTTGGAGGAAGGAGACTGCAAAATCCCCATTCCCTCCCCACTCCTGGAGGAAGTTCCTGCAACTTTGCCTTTTCCAAAGTTGGGGGAGGGAATGTTCCAAGAATGTCTTTTCCCACTGTTCTCACATCCATATGGTACTTTTCTGGGGCCACCATTTAAAACTCCTCACCAACTCCCCCCTTGCATGTAACCCACCTGAAGCCCACAACCAGGGTTAGAGGCTTTAGGAAAAACAATTCAGCAACAAAATTGATGATACGAGACCATGTCATCTTCACAACTGTCAATGGGATTTTCAGAACTGGCAATTGATAGAGCTTTCAAATCTCCTGATATCAAATATACAAAATCTGCAGGCCTTTCAAAGTTATAATTTTAATCTTAAAACCCTTATCACTAATATCCACATTTTTGCTATCAAGGTGTACTTCTCAGTTGATCTCTGGGGTTTCACTGGAGACAAAAAGGTTAAATGAAAAATAAAACAATGGGTGATTGTTGATGATTAACTGATACTTTATGTTCAAGCAAATTATCTGAATACCAATTACTCAATATTCATCATTTTTAAGAAATCAGACAAAGTAAAAAAAATGCCCCAAAGTCAAAATAAAAGTTTCCAATTAGAGATTCTTGTGTCTCATTATATTCTCTCTACAATTCAGATTGGGTCTAAGTAGGATAATGTAGCATTTGGGGGAAAAGATGCAAGCCAAGAGACCAGCCCCAGAGGCTAAGATGGAGAAGATCTCCACAGCCACCATGGACTTCCCTTTGGTGCTCAGATAAGTGGGGAGGAAGGAGATCCAAACACTGCAAAAGACCAGCATGCTGAAAGTAATGAACTTGGCCTCATTAAAACTATCAGGCAATTTCCTAGCCAGAAAGGCCACAGTGAAACTGATGAGAGCCAAGTAACCCAGGTAGGCGAGAACAGTGTAAAACATGGAAGCTGAGCCTTCATTACATTCCAAGATAATTTCTCCAAACAATGAGTGAAAGTCAAAGTTGGGAAATGGGGGAGAGGTGACCAACCAGGTGGTACAAAGAACTATTTGAACCATGGGACAGCCTAAGACAATGGAGATGGTCACTGGTTTTCCTAAAAATTTCCTTGTTTTGTTTCCTGGTTTGGTAGCCATGAAGGCCAGAACCACCATGACAGTTTTTGCCAAGACAGAGGAAACTGCAAGGGAAAAGAGAATGGCAAAGGCAGTTTGTCGGAAGAGACAGATGTGCTTTCCGGGTTGACCGATGAAGAGGAAGGAGCAGAGGAAGCAGAGAAGGAGGGAGACCAGGAGGATGTAGGTGAGATCTCGGTTGTTGGCTTTGACGATGGGTGTGTCACGATGCTTAAGGAAAATCACCAGGACTGCAAATGTGACCAGAGAAAGTAAAAGTACTAGAGGAGTTAAAGTGTATCCCAGGGTGTCTTGATAGGCAAGGAAGTGGATCTTCTTTGCAATGCATTGGTCTTTGTCCTTGAAGGGGTATTGGTCTTCTGGGCAAGGGTCACAGTGGGCTGCATCTAAAATCAAGAATATTTGTGTAATGATTACAGTGGCATTTGCCATGATCAGTTTCTATTTTTGCCTTGATTAACCCACAAAGACAGTGATGAATGATCAGGTGTGCAGTTTATGGGTCATATGACTTCCTTATAATAAACAGGAAGGTACCTTAGAGGGCTTATAGTCCAACCTCCTGCTTAGGTAGGAAACCCTATACCATTTCAAACAAATGGTAATTCAATCTCTTCTTAAAAACTTTCAGTGTTGGAGCATTCACAACTTCTGGAGGCAAGTTGCTCCACTGATTAATTGTTCTAACTTTCAGGAAATTTCTCCATAGTTCTAAGTTGCTTGTCTCCTTGATTAGTTTTCACTCATTGCTTCTTGTCCTACCCTCAGGTGCTTTGGGGAATAGCTTGACTCCCTCTTCTTTGAGGCAACCCATGAGTTATTGGAACACTGCTGTTTTGTCTCCCCTGGTCCTTCTTTTCATCAAGCTAGACATACCCAGTTCCAGCAACTGTTCTTTACATAAATGACCTTTGCCATCATATAAGCAACTGCATTCTCTTCACTGATGATTAAAAACCATTCAACCAACAATACTGCTACTCTTGAGAAAGACCTTGACTATGTGTTAGAATGGTCAAACAATTTGCAACTTCAAATCTCAATAAAAATGCCCTGTCTTTCACATCAGCAAAAATAAAATCAGAATACAAAATATAAGCTAGCCAGATACCTCATAGATGACCCCCCCCACTCTGTCAAGGACCTTGAAGTACTCATCTCTAATGATCTGAGTGCCAGAGCTCACTGTAACATTGCCAAAAAGGTACTAAGAGTTGTTAACCTAATCCTGCGTAGCTTCTTGTCTGGTAACACTGTACTACTAACCAGAGTAAACAAACCATTTGCTAGACCAATTCTCAAATACAGCTCATTTGTGTGCAACCCACACTGCATATTGGATATTTATACAATTGAGTGAGCCTAGAGATATTTCATGAGAAGAGTCCTCCGCTCCTCTGCTCGCAACGGAATCCCTTATGCCATCACGCTTGAAATTTTGGGCTTAGACAACTTAGAACTATGCCACCTCTGGCCTGACCTAAGTGTAGTACATAAAAGTATCTACTACAATGTTCTACCTGTCAATGACAACATCTTCAACCACAACAATACACGAGCACACAATAGATGCAAACTTAAGGTAAACTGTACTAAACTCTATTGCAGAAAATATGACTTCAGCAAGAGTGGTCAATGCCTGGAATGCACTACCTGACTCTGTGGTTTCTTCCCCAAACCCCCACAACTTTAACCTTAGACTTGTTGACCTCCACCCCATTCTTAAGAGGTCTGTAAGGGGCCTGCATAAGTTCACCAATGTGCCTAACTGTCGCTGTCCTAACAACTCCATTCATTTGTATCCATTTCATGTATTCATAATCTTGTATGTACTTAAATCTATTATCTTTTACACGCTGACAAAACAAACAAATAAATAAATAAATAAAATAAAAATGTTTTAGCCTCCCGACCCCTAATTATCTTTGCTGCTCTTCTCTGCACTCTTTCTAGAGTGTCTACATCTTTTTTATATCATGGCGACCAAAACTGGATGCAGTATTCCAAGTGTGGCCTTACCAAGGCATTATAAAGTGGTACTAACACTTCACGGGATCTTGAGTCTATGCCTCTGTTAATGCAGCCTAGAACTGTGTTGGCTTTTTTGGCAGCTGCTCCACACGGCTGGATCCTATTTAAATAGTGTTCCACTAAGACTCCAAGATCCCTCTCAAATTACTACTATTGAGCCAAATACCACATATACTACACCTGTGCATTTTGTTTTTCTTGCCTAAATGTAAAACTTTACTTTTTTCACTATTGAATTTCATTTCATCAAAAAGTCAAATCATCTTTCATTCATGATGATGAGATTTTACAAAGAGGCCAAAGTCTGTTCAACTCCAGGTCGCCTTTTCACCTAGCTATGGGAAGGAAATCACTTTGTCCAGTCACTGGGAACTTGTATTATTAATGGACTTTTCAGTTTGAAAAGCACTTTATACTGGGACCTCAAGAAGACAAAGAAATATGTCGGCCATGAACCTTTCTGTTTTGATGTACATTATTTCTTGGTTACCTCTTAATCAACATCTCTGCTTTGTACTTCATATCTATCTGTTCACCTGTTCTTTGTAGGGAAGGGTTGGAAGACATAGATAGACAAATGTCCTCTTTCTTATATAGGTCAATCAATTTCCTGGGAGTTTAATAGTGCTGACAGAAGAAGGCACACTTAAATATCTTGAAGCACAACCCTTCAAGGAAAGACTGGAAGCTGGTTTTCCCAATTGGATTTGGCAATTGGTTTAGAAAAGCTAGCAGGAAACCAGAAAATTGTTCCTTAAAACTGCACTGCAGTAAATTTCTAAGGGATGGAGAAGATGGGATGGGAACAGTGGCCTTTGGGGGAAAGACAGCTTAGATCCACAAACTGAAAGGTCCTTCTGAAAACTATGAACACTTTGAGGCATATCAATCTTACCAAATATAACAACAACAAAGATTTGATTTACTGAATAGCTTCCTTAATCCTTGTTTATCGACATTTCAAGCGCACTCTACCTGTCTGATTAGAAATGGTGCCTTCTGGACAAAGGGCACATTGGTAGCAGCAAACCTCCTTGCCCTCTGGAACTCTTCTCCTCTCTCCTGCCTGGCACCTCTTCATGCCACACCTGGCAAAGGGCACCTTCTAAAAGGGAAAAGGCAAATGATTCACAGGGGAGAAGATAGCAAGGAGGAAACAGCAGGAAAAAGCAGAACTGCTGGATTCATTCTTTGCAATCTATCCTTATACAAAAAAGAAATAAAATACTCCAGCAGGTCAAAACCAGAATTGTAAAATACAGAATAGGAACGCCAGACAAAATTTGCAAGAAAGTGGTAAAAGGACACCGACTCAGACTAGAAAGGTTCAATCAATCAATCAATCAATACAAAAAGAGCTGGAAGGGAACTTGGAGGTCTTCTAGTCCAACCCTCCACTTAAGCAGGAGACCCTACACCATTTCAAATAGGATGCTGTCTGGTCTTTTCTTAAAAACCTCCAGTGGTAACTTCTATAACTTCTGAAGACAAATCCCCAGGACCAGGATTCAAATCACCCAGGGACACTCCTGGCCCACAAAGGGAAGCTGGAGATTGGATCTGGGACCTCAGAATGCAAGGGAATTCTTATATCATTGATTACAGCTTTTCTATGACAAAAACCCCTCAGGATCCGACTGAATGGGAATGGCTCCTTGAAATCACTGTTGCCTGCTCCAACGGTATCCTGGATTTCAAGCAGGAGTTCTTCACAACCCTAAACATTGGTTGACCTGCCACAAGTCAGACTGCCAATGTGTTAATGGCTGACCTGTTTTTTTTATTCAATAGACCCATTTTCCAGTTAGAAGAATGTTTAGTGTCCTCATGAGGGAACGAACCTTTTCCTGAATCTTCAAGATTTTCTTCCAGCTCACCTTTGAGGCCCAGGTGATTTTGTCAGAGTTAATGGTGAAATCCTGGCCTGGGGGAGCTCTGGGATCTAGTTCTCCAATTTTCACAGAGACTAAAGACTGATTGGGGAAGAAAAGCCAGTTGAGGAGATCATAACGAGGAGATCCCAGTCCATTTCCTGAGAAGGAGATTTCATCTCCAGCACTGTTGTTGAACTGGGCATTCTTCAAATATGGAAGAATCTGAAAGAAAAGAGACCTCCTTGAATGGGATAAGTTCATTGAGACCCACAAATGTGACATTGTGGCTTCTATCACTCTGAGATGGTCACCAAAGGTGCTCCCACTGTGAAGATCTAAGCAATCAGATGTAACAACTGTCTACTTCCAAGCTGACCTGACCAAAGCCATCTTGGAGCTTCAGTGTTGCCACACTGGAGCTGAGGGATAAGGAGGGGTGAATTCGAGATAGCTGGGATTTTGTAGCCAAAATAAAATACTTTCTCTTGGGAACCAAGGACATTCTCACACCTGGCCAGAGGAAGGAGGAGTGATGTCACCAGGCAACCAGGCAGAGCTTTGATTGGACTATGTTGCTGATTGTTTTGGGTTGAGGGAAAACATTTACTTTCAATTCAGTGAAAAACCGCAGGAAGCTTCAGAGTCGGTTTTCACCAAATTTGTGCCAATACGAGATATTCAATAAAGCTATTCTTTGAGGAATTCATATGCTTCAGCTTTGCTTGGTACAGGTCTATTACTTCGAACTCTGACAACGATTATTAGATTCCTTCCTGGACATTAGAAAAGTTTTTTTTTTATCATTGAAGATTTGTAGTATGGTATTTCAACTCCAATTTTAATAGAATTAAAGATTAATCATATGCAAATTACTTTAAATCCACATTCCAAAGTTTATTGCTCCTGTGATACTTGGATGTATATATTGTTAAATGTTTACTTTGTCCCAACTTGTACATGGCAATTTGCATTTTTTTTGAGTGATTAAACAACTTACATCAGAATAATGAACAATTCTGCTGACTTTCTCTAGCTGATTGTCAGAGAGAGAAATAATGCAAGCATGGTCAAGCGGAGGGAAGTGCCTGCCCTGGGTTGTCTCTTCAGTGTCCAGACAGGTCCAATGTTTAGCCTTTGAGGCAGAATGTTATGAGGAACTCATTAGGATCACTTTGATTCTACTTTGTGTGCTGAAGTTGACAGAGGCTGCTGTCACACACAAGCATGTAAGATGACAAACTGAACAAGGTGGGGCCACTTAGCCTTAGAACCATAAATCAAGGTTTAAAAGTATCTCTCTAGAGGTTGGATTCAAGCTACATTCTGAGGGGAACTGAGCTGGTTCTGCAAATAGGCCCATTGACCTGTTGAAGGACCATTCATAAAGACACCCAGATTGTAATCTTACTCCCGGCCGACGTGTCTCCCCTAGAATGATCACCCTTTGAAACTCAGTCAACCAAGGAAGACCTTTCAGGACCTTATTGGAAGGTCTTTCCTCTGTAGAATGCATGGACAACAGGTTTTGTTTACTTCTCTTTTCCCTCCTCTCCCCCTTTGCAACAAAACATTATGCTTAATTCATGTGACTCTTTTTTTAAAACAATTGATGCTTAAGAATAGAATAGAGCTGGAGGGGACTTTGGGGGTCTTCCAGTCTATCCCTCTACTCTGGCAGGAGATCCTATACCATTTCCCACAAGTGGCTGTCCTGTTACTTTTTAAAAACCTCCAGTGATGAAGCACCCAGAACCTCTGGAGGAACTTCTGTTCTGGATCCACAGCTGACTTTCGACCATCATCTGACGGCTGTGACCAGGGGGGCATTTGCCCAGGTTCGCCTGGTATGCCAGTTGCGACCCTACCTGAATCGGGAGGCCCTCACAACAGTCACTCGGGCCCTTGTGACCTCTAGGCTGGAATACTGCAATGTGCTCTACATGGGGCTGCCCTTGAAGAGCATCCGGCGACTTCAGCTAGTCCAGAACGCGGCCGCGCGAGTGATTGTGGGCGCACCTCGGTTCGCCCACATAACACCTATCCTCCGCGAGCTGCGCTGGCTACCTGTTGATCTCCGGGTGTGCTTCAAGGTGCTACTTGTCACTCATAAAGCCCTCCATGGTAGTGGATCTGCGTACTTGAGAGACCGCCTCCTGCCAATTACCTCCCTGCGACCAATTAGATCGCATAGATTAGGCCTCCTCCGAGTACCATCTGCCAGTCAGTGCCGACTGGCAACCACATGGAGGAGAGCCTTTTCAGTAGTAGCTCCGACCCTTTGGAACGATCTCCCCGTGGAGATTCGTACCCTCACCACCGTCCAGACCTTCCGCATAGCCCTTAAGACCTGGCTAGCCCGCCAGGCCTGGGGATAAAGATAATCTGCCCCCACCCGAATGATGAATGAATGTTGCTTCTATTTTTATCTTTATGTACTATTTTGTGTCTATTGTTTGTACCCCCCCTCCCCGATTTTATGTAAGCCGCCCTGAGTCCCCTCAGGGAAAAGGGCGGCCTATAAATGTTAATAAACAAACAATAAACAAAACAAACAAACAAACAATTGTTCTCATTGTTGGGAAATTTCTCCTTAATTCCTGCCTGTCACATTTATAACCTGGGACCATTTGGCCTCTTGTGGAGAGCATGGAAAGGCTGTAAAACAAAATCTTCCTCTGCATCTGGTTATTGTTGTTGATGATGAAGCCAAGGGTAATGTTGGGGAGGAGAGGTGGATCCTTGTTGACTTCTGCAACTGAAAACATCAAAGCCAAGTAATGCTGGTAATTCTTGAATATGGGCCTATAATGAAATAACATAGAACATAGAATAACAAAGCTGGAAGGGACCTAAAGATCTTCTAGTCCAGCCCCCTTCCTCAAGGATCAAGGGGGCTTATCCCATTTCAGAGAAGGGGTTGTCCAATCTCTCCTTAGAAGCCTCCAGTGATGGGCCTGAACATTACAAGGAAATTAGTGTTTTCTGGTGGAGTTTCCCTTGACATGTTTTTGGTTTTCTTTGCAACATCAAATCCAAAGTTTCATTGATGTGAAATATCAAAACCCAATTCTTATATTCACAATTCAAAAGTTTTATTGCAAAGAAATTGAAAAAGCAGTTGCAAGTGTGGCATCCCAGACTCTTCCCAATGTCTTGAGTACAAGGAACGCAAGGACAGATTTCAAGTAATACAATTGATAGGTTTCTGCTTCATTACGCCTGATGCCTAAGAAGGAGCCCTCCCCATTTCCAAAATCATTCCTTGAGGTTAATTCACATTTCAAGGGGACAGCATGACTTTTCCTGCAGACCCCTTTCTTATCTGGCCTTCTTTGTTATTTCAATGTAGGTGGTGGATGTTACCATCTCACCAATTGGTGGGCTTGTCTGTATTTCAGTCTCAAAGGAATTTTAGCAAGTCATTCTGTATTATTCTTTACTGCTTATATTTGTACTTAATTTACAGCGCCAAGAGTCTTACACCTTTGTGTTACATTTTACACTTTAAGAGTCAAGAGTTACACCTTTGTGTTACATTTTACACTTTATATGAAAGAGTAACTTATTATTTATTTATTTCCTTCAATTGAGGACTTTAAATCATCCTGCCTTGATTAAACATCTATGGCTTTGGAGAAAGGAGAAGAGAGAGGGGGGGAGGGAGGGAGAGAGCACTCTAGCACTTCTGAAAGGAGGTCCTGAATCCAAAACAAAGAAGACAACAATGAATGCGGTCATCTTCATTTTTCCCCCTCTAGGTGAGACTTACACAGTTGGAACAGTAAGCTTGAATGGGGCCTTTCGAAAGTTTGGAACTCTGGAAGCTAGAAGAGCTACCAGGGGAAAATTCCCACCAATAATGAGATCCCCAGGCCTGTAATGTTCCCATTTATCCTGAATCTGGATGTCTTTTAACACACATAGAATTTTCTTAGCAGTAATTAGAGACAGGAGGCGGAAGAGCAGCAGCAGGAAAGGAAGCCCGGACATTGTCAGCTTCTCTCCTGGATGAGAAACCATGATTTGTGCAGAAACTTGTAGGTAGCAAGTGGATTCTTTAGCAGAGCAGAAATTGGTCATGACATATGGAAGGTCTCAGGGCAAATTGATCTGGTTCCTTTATCTGATTAGTGTCTCTTTGTAGTAACTCACTTGCAATTTATCCCTTTATTCACTCCCATCGATCTCATTCTGAAATGAGTTCAACAATCAATCAATAAAGTCCCCTTAAATCAGTCATGCTTTCTCTTACCTGTGTTTGGTTTTGACACGAAGGGTAGCCAAGTCTCAACAAACCACAGAGTTAGCTCTTTGTTAGACCAAGCAAGGTTCTCCCCCTCAAACACTACTGGGAGAACTCTGAACATATTTTTGAAGCAGGTTTTTACCTTGGAAGATTTCTGTAAGTTCAAATCCACAGGGAATTCAATGAGAATTACTGTTCTTCCAATAATTGCAAGGAAAAGCAATAGTCCTATCCACTGAGCAATAGATATTGTTTGCACCACAGATAGTTCAAACATGTCTCTTCTTGCTAATCCACAGAGCAGATGGACTTGGGAGTTGAGGTTTTGTTCTACATGAACAGCTGCACACAAGGTGGAGTTTGACCTGTGATAAAGGATCTTCAGATAGAATGGGTACTAAAGGGATACAGTGGCAGTCAGTTGTATCCTAGGAAGTGTGAACAATCATACCAATGTTTATATGGTTTATATGAGCCAGCAGTGTGTGGTGTCAGCCAAAAAAGCCAACACAGTACTATGTTGCATTAAGAGCAGGATACAATCAAGCTCAAGTGAGGTATTGATTCACTCTATGAAGCCTTATTAAGACCACACCTAGAATGTTGCATCCATTTTTGGTCACTACACTATAAAATGACGTTGGGACTCTAGAAAAGGTGCAGAGAAGAGCAACCAGGAGGATTAGGGGACTGGAAGCTAAAATATGTGATTAATAGTTGCAGGAAGTGGGCATGGCAAGTCTAGCAAAGAGAATGACCAGGAGACACAGAATAGCAGCCTTCCAATATTTGAGGAGCTATCTCAGATGGGAGGGGTATCAACCTATTTTCCAAGGCACCTGTAGGCCAGATAAGGAATAATGGAAGGAAACTGAACAAGGAGAGATTCAACCTAGAAATAAGGAGAATTTTTTTCTGACAGTGAGAACAATCAACCCATGGAACAGAAATTGCCTTCAGAAGTTGTGGGAGCTTCATCACTGGAGTCTTTCAAGAGGAGACTATACCACCATTTGTCAGAAATGGTGTAGGGTCTCCTGCTTGAGTGGGGTGGGGTTGGACTAGATGATCTACAAGGTCCCTTCCAACTCTGTTAACATGCATGGAACAACTGGTTTAGTTATAACCAGGCAATGGAGATGCATTTCAGTTGTGGGAGACCTAGATGTTTTTAAAAAAAAAAAAAAAATAAGCAGACACTTTTCTCTTTTCTTTATGACTTAGTTGTATTCTGTTCAGTCTATCTCTTATTTTAGTGGGTCATCAATATTTTAAATGTAATTCAAATCCAATCACTTTGACTGTTGGAGGAATTCTTAAAGACGGGATCCAGAGCTCCTCTCAGATGCTCCATTCTGTTCTACACCATTATTTAGTCACCACTCTTTGTGGTTTGAACCAGCATGAATTATCTTTTCTTGACTGACAAGGGTAATACCCAATCATCACCTTAGCAGACCAAATCTTGCCCTAAGACATGATGATGACCATTTTTACATCCTCCTCCTCATCATCATCCATAAGGAATTCTTGGCATCATGTGGGGTACCTTACTGAGCCACCTATGGAGGTGGGGGAATGGAGACCCTGCTGTCCAATGCAGTGCCCACTGTGGCAGGAAATGAGAAGTCTGACCTCTGAGCTCAAGTCTGTGGGATGCTGTAGGGTTGGGTATCTCCCTACCCTTAACCATTCTTGAAAGTTCATGAAACACATATCATACAACTTTGTCTTGCTTTCTCTCTACTCAAGATTGAACCTCTCTATTCCAATGAACACCCATCTATCTAGCCTCAAAGTAATCTGACAGGATAAATTATAGCAGGGACAGGATAAGTCTTAATATTCAGTCCACATGATATTCCCAAAGGTGCTTTTTTCAAGAGACAACTGGACTTTCTTGTTTTTCCAACCAGTGTCTATTCCAGGGCAAAAAAGCCAACTCCAAGGACTGCTGCATTTACCACACAATTATCCTGATCCTCACATTTGGAAGAGGCTCCTTAAGAACGTACAATAATGTTTGGCATTGACCAATGAAATGGAATTACCAGATTTTCCAGCTGGCTTCAGAAGTGGTCATGACAACCATGACCATATTGCAAATCTATACTCATGGGAAAATTTCAAGAATATCAAAAGAATATTCACATCTGCAGGAAAGTCTTCAATTGTGTTGATTGTGACATGTGGTGGAGACCCCTTAAAGGTCTGGGGGTGCTTACACATTTGGTCAATTTGGTACAATTCTGCACACAAATTGGTAAGTCATTGTGCAAATACCATTGCAAGGACCTTCCACAGCTGGTCCATCTAGAAAGCAAAACTCTTGACTCCATTAAATCAAAAGAAATTTTACTGAGAGAAAGTGGTTGCAGCAAAGTAAGGTGGAATCTGAAGGTCCCACACAAAGCACAAAGCAATTCTTCCATTTCCCCAAAGCCCAAACACCAAGAGCAGGACATTGGCAGCCAATGTGATGCCGCAAGATTGTTTTGAGTATGCTAAGGTGCTAGGCAGATAACAGTTCACTTTCAGAGCACGATGGCCTTAGAATCAGGCTGGAATTGGCTGAGAGGGAGTCTGCTCTGTCTACAAAGACAATCCCCCTCCCTCATTCCCAAGTGGTTACAGCAAAAGCAAAAACATGTGAAGAAAGGCAGCAAGCCCCCCCTCCTTTTGAACATAATATCAGGACACAATAATGGACCTGACAACCACACTGTTTTTTCAAGACAGAGAAGGGAACATGGCAAGGTTGAGTTCCAATTTTATGTTGAAGTGATTATGCATGAAGAACCTGTAAGTCAAAGTGATCATGAGGAAGCTGGAAATTGAAGAATCAAAAATCAGAGTAAAGACTGAAGGAAGAAACATTACCAACTTTTGATATGCTGATGACACAATTCTATAAACATAGTTAAAAACCCTGATAGAGAACTCAACCCAAAACATTGTTAAGATTGTTTTGATTAAAATAAGCAAAGCAAATTATTATCCACAACTTTGATATCAAAGCTAATTTCCAAGTTGATCATGGGGCCTCACTGGGGACAATTGGTATCAATCAAAATTGAAAGTGTGGGTGATTATTGATGATTAACAGGAATTTTGTGAGTAGTCATTTCACTTGATTTCCAAATAGTAAAAGAAAATGGGCCTCACTTATTTCTCTACTTTGAATAAATCACATCAAATACAAAAAAGTTCCAAACTCACAACAAAAGTTCCCAGTCCCTGTATGAATCAAAATTCAAATTCAAATTTAATGAATTTATATGCTGCTGAATCCCGAAGGACTCCGGGCAGCTTACAGAATACATCTCTAAAAAAGATAAAAGTTAAAAAAATAGAGAAGAAAAGCAGAGTAAAAAACACTTCATGCACTCAATCTAGGCAGGGCTGGACCTCATTCCTGAGGTCAACAGCCCCAGGCCTGCCGGAAAAGCCAGGTTTTAGTAGCCTTTTGGAAGGCCGAGAGAGTGGGAAGGGTCTGGATCTCTGGGGGTAGATCGTTCCATAGGGTCGGAGCAGCTACGCAGAATGCCCTCTCCCGAGGAATCGCCAGATAACATTGTCTGATCGACGGCAACCGGAGAAGGCCCATCCTGTATGATCTTGTATGATCTTATCGGCCGTTGTTCTTTTTGTTCCTTATTAGAATAGAATTTCATTTGAACTTTCCTGTGGCTGCTGATTGGAGCTGCTGGCTGGAAGGGGGGGAAGCAGAGAGACAAAGGGGAGTAGGTAGTGGCCCTTTAACTCCATCTCATTTGAAGTTTCCCATGGATGGTGATTGGAGCTTGTATTGTATAGAATAACAGAGTTGGAAGGGACCTCAGAGGTCTTCTACTCCAACCCCCTGCTCAGGCAGGAAACCCTACACCACTTCAGACAAATGGTTATCTAACCTCTTCTTAAATATTTTGTGTTGGAGCATTCACAACTTCTGGAGGCAAGTTTGTCCACTGATTAATTGTTCTAAAGATCAGGAAATTTCTCTTTAGTTCTAAGTTGCTTCCCTCCTTGATTAATTTCCACTCATTGCTTCTTTTCCTACCCTCAGGTGCTTTGGAGAATAACTTGACTCCCTCTTCTTTGTGGCAGCTTCTGAGATATTGGAGCACTGCTATCATGTCTCCCCCAGTCCTTCTTTTCATTAAACTAGACATGCCCAGTTCATGCAACTGTCCCTCACATGTTTTAGCCTCCAATCCCCTAATCATGTTTGTTGCTCTTCTCTGCACTCTTTCCAGATTTTATCAGTCTTATCATATTTTTCCTACAATTAAGATGGGGCCTCAGTAGGATAATGTAACATTTCGGGGAAAAGATACAAGTTATTTCTCATAAGAAAGTACCCCTATTGAAATAAAGAACATATATTTACCAACAGCTTTTATTTCTACATAGGGCCCTGGGCTTCAGTGGGGAGAACTGGAAGACATGGGGTGAAAAAGGCCACATGATGCTTGCTGACAATAGATATATTGTTTGAATTTCTATACCATCCAACTCAACCAAGAGACTTTTATTATAACAAATAAGCACCTGATAAGGCATTATTTAATGGACATGTTCCTGTTTCTCTGCCATCATGTTTTAGAAATATCATCAGATACTAAATAAATATCTTTCCTATGCTTGCCTTAGTTAAAAATTCTTGTTCCTTACTATATTTTCTCTACAATTCAGATCTGGCCTCAGTAGAATAATGTAGCATTTGGGAAGAAAGATACAAACCAAGAGACCAGCCCCAGATGCCAAAATGGAGAAGATCTCCACAGCCACCATGGACTTCCCTTTGGTGCTCAGGTAGGTGGGGAGAAAGCTGATCCAAACACTACAAAAGACCAGCATGCTGAAAGTTATGAACTTTGCTTCATTAAAGCTATCAGGCAATTTCCTTGCCAGAAAGGCCACTGTGAAACTAATGAGGGCCAGGAAACCCAGGTAGGCGAGGACAGCATAAAACATTAAAACAGAGCCTTCATTACATTCCAAGATGGCCTCTCCTACCAAGGAGTTAAAGTCCCAGCTGGAAAATGGGGGAGAGGTTGCTAACCAAGCAACACAAAGAATTGTTTGGATCAGGGGACAGCCTAAGACAATGGAGTTGGTCAGTGGTTTTCCTAAAAATTTCCTTGCTCTGTTCCCTGGCTTGGTGGCCATGAAGGCCAGAACCACCATGACAGTCTTTGCCAACACAGAGGAAACTGCAAGAGAAAAGAGAATGGCAAAGACAGTTTGTCGGAAAATACAGGTGGCCTTCCTGGGCTGACCAATGAAGAGGAAAGAGCAGAGGAAGCAGAACAGGAGGGAGACCAGGAGGATGTATGTCAAATCTCGGTTGTTGGCCTTGACGATTGGTGTGTCACGATGTTTAAGAAAAATTGCCAGAACTGCCAGCGTGATCATAGACAGAGAAAGTGCGAGGGAAGCTAAAGTGTATCCCAGAGGATCTTGATAGGTGAGGAAGTGGATCTTCTTTGCCATGCAATGATCCTTGTCCATGTTGGGGTATTGGTCTTCTGGGCAAGGATCACAGGAAGCTGCATCTGAAATCAACAGTCACTTTATATTATATGGTATCTCAAAAAGGGTCAATCATCCCTTAATGCTGGTAACTCTGAGGATACATTAGCCAGAGGCAAAAATGCTTTCAGCTCTTTGGCTCAACTTCCCTGCTTCCTCTTTTGCATCTACCCATTCAGAATTTTTTGGTAGAGAAGGCAGGCAGAGATAGCTAGATTGATCTTCCATTTCTCCATCAATTTCCTGGGAGACTGACAGAGGAAGCACACCCGAAATAATGAAAATTAAAGTTTGACATTCACAGTCCTCTTCTTCATCAAAAGATTGGTAGCTGGATTTCCCAGTGGGTTGTTAAGAGAAAGATTAGAAAGTCTTGCAGGGAACTCATAAATTATGCCCTGAAACTACCCTGCATTAAATTGCTTAGCGGGAGGAAAGAATGGAAGGGGTAAATGGGCAGGCAGTTTAGATCCATGAATTCAGAGGTTCTGCTGAAAAGTGTGAATATTTTGAAGAATGTGAATATACCAAAAATGACAAAAAAAATGGTTGTCCCCAAAATGTTTTGCATCTCATCCAAGAAGCTTCGTCAGCTCTGACTGGATGATGGTCCCAAAGGTGCTTTTTCAAGAGACAACTGGACTTTCTGGCTTTTCTTTGCAAGCTGAAGAAGATTCTTGGATGAGAAGTGACACATCTTCAAAGAAAAACCAGAAATTCCAGTTGCCTCTTGAAAAAGTATGTTTGAGACAATCATGGCCTGGATGACTGAGAATCTACATAGACATTCAACAAAATTGATATTTGTTTCTACTGAATGGCTCCCTTGATCCTGGAAGATCTACTTTTGAAGTGTGTTCTACCTGTCTGATTAGAAATGGTCCCTCCTGGACAAGGGGCACATTGATAGCAGCAAACCTGCTTGCCCTCTGGAACTCTTCTCCTCTCTCCTGCCTGGCACCTCTTCATGCCACACCTGGCAAAGGGCACTTTCTAAAAGAGAAGAGAGAAATATTTAGCCTCGGTGACAAATATGCTTCATTTTTTCATTTGTATATTTCTGTTTCTACCTACTGTTATGTAGGGTCTACTAGAAACCAGGAAAAGCTCCTAGGGGGATTAAGGTCAATCCCACTCTAAACTACCAATGAGTGCTGGAGATTGGAACTGGGACTTGGCATGCAAAAAGGCTTGTGAATAGAATAGAATTCTTGGCCAAGTGTGACTGGACACACAAGAAATTTGTCTTTGGTGCATATGCTCTCAGTGTACATAAAAAGATAAGATATATTCATCAAGAATCATAGAGTACAGCACTTAATGATAGTCATAGGGTACAAATAAGCAATCAGGAAAGAATCAATATCAATATAAATCGTAAGGATGCAAACAACAAAGTTACAGTCATGCAGTCATAAGTGGGAGGAGTTGGGGGATAGGAACAAGGGATGGGTTGCTTCTGGCTTTACTGGCAGTTCGGCATGCAAAAAGTTTTGTGCGCACGTGAAATGCACTCTCCATGTTAGAAAAGGAAAAAAAATACATTTTTGCAATGAAGATTGTTCTGCGAATGCACAGAACCAAAAATCAAGATGGCGCCGCGGCCAATAGAACCGGTTCAGGGGCGTGGCAGGCCAAGTTACTACCTACTCGGCTGAACTGGTCTAAACCAGTAGGAACCCACCTCTGATAGGAACAATGAGATGACTAGAATTGAGCTATAGGTTTTCTAAAATAAACAATCATGAAGGCCAACAAAATGGGAATGTCTATGGAAACCACTGTTGGCTGTTCTAACTGCATCCTGGGTTTCAAGCAGAACTTCTTCCTGATCTCAACCCTTTTTGATCTATCACAAATCAGTTACATGCAAAGCAAGTTTTTCATCAAATGGGTCCCCCTCCCCCCTGATTCAATAGGCCTGTTTTCCAGTTAGGAGGATATTTTGCATCCCTGGAAGACAATGATATTTTTTTTGGGGGGGGGTGAATTTAGGGAACATTTCAGCTCACCTTTTCCCCCCAGACAATTGCGTCAGAATTAATAGTGAAATCCTGGCCTGAAGGAGCCCTGGAATCTATTTGCCCAACTTTCACAGGGACAAAAGATAGATTGGGGAGGAAAACCCAGTTGAGAAGATCATAACCAGCAGACCCCAGTCCATTTTCTGAGAAGGAGACTTCCTCTCCAGCACTGTTGTTGAACTGCACATGGCTAAAATAAGGAAGAAGCTGAAAGAAAAGAGATTTTCAGAAATTGGAGTAATTGGTTGAAAGTCACAAATGAGACATCATGGCTTCTATCATTCTGTCATTCTCTTAAGCGATGCATTTATGTTTGAGAATCTAGTTTTATTGGTGGAGCTCTGAACAATGAGGAATACTACAAAATTTTAACTACATTTGGCATTTTTTATCCTGGCATCATCAACCACGGTTTTGTCAGAATGATATCTACAGACAGAGATTCCAATGCCACATTTCAAAATTCAGTGCGTGGTTTTTACCTCTGTGACGTTTAACTATATATATTTAAATCTTGACTTTGGCCCAGGGTATTGAAATTGACATATTTAGGAATAATGACATTGTACACATTGACATTGAGTCTACATTGATTAGTCTTTGGGCCATATAAAAATGCAAAGTTCCAGAAAGAAATTATTACTACAATTTATAAAAGCAATATAAAATCTGGATTTTATATTGCTTTTATCAAATGGAATTTGATAAAATACAATTCGAAATGGAATTGGAATCAAATATGATTTAAAATGGGATTGGTATCAAATATAATAATTTATGTTATAGATGGAACATGATAAAATTATATTTCTGTGTCACCCCTGCAATCAACCCCAATCAGTCCCACATATGCAGATCTCAACTGAACCATTTTTTTTTGGCCTTTATTTGTATGCCACCCTTTTCCCTGGGGGGACTCAGGGCGGCTCACAATTCAAAAGAGGAAGGGGGAGAAGACAAACAATAGACAATACATCATGTTAAAAAGAAAACACAACAATCGTACAATTCGAGTAGGGCTACAATCTTAACCCCAGGCCAGCCGGGACAGCCAGATCTTTAAAGCGGCGCGGAAGGACTGGAGGGTGGTGAGGGTCCGAATCTCCACAGGGAGTTCGTTCCAAAGGGACGGAGCAGCCACCGAGAAGGCTCTCCTCCGGGTAGTTGCCAGTTTGCACTGGCTAGAAGATGGAATTCGGAGGAGGCCTAATCGATGCAATCGAATCAGTCTAGTGGAGGTAATTGGCAGTAGGCGGTCTCTCAAGTACCCAAGCCCACTACCATGAAGGGCTTTATAGGTGATAAGTAACACCTTGAAGCAATAGCAATAGCAGTAGACTTATATACCGCTTCATAGGCCTTTCAGGCCTCTCTAAGCGGTTTACAGAGAGTCAGCATATTGCCCCCAACAATCTGGGTCCTCATTTTACCCACCTCGGAAGGATGGAAGGCTGAGTCAACCCTGAGCCGGTGAGATTTGAACCGCTGACCTGCTGATCTAGCAGTAGCCTGCAGTGCTGCATTTAACCACTGCGCCACCTTGGAGATCAACAGGTAGCCAGTGCAGCTCGCGGAGGATAGGTGTTACGTGGGTGAACCGAGGTGCACCCACAATCGCTCGCGCGGCAGCATTCTGGACTAGCTGGAGTCGCCGAATGCTCTTCAAGGGCAGCCCCATGTAGAGCACATTGCAATATTCCAGCCTAGAGGTCACAAGGGCACGAGTGACTGTTGTGAGGGCCTCCCGGTTCAGGTAGGGACGCAACTGGTGTACCAGGCGAACCTGGGCAAATGCCCCCCTGGTCACAGCTGACAAATGATGTTCGAAGGTCAGCTGTGGGTCCAGGAGGACTCCCAAATTGCGAACCCTGTCTAAGGGGTGTATAATTTGACCCCCCAGCCTGAGAGATGGAATACTTGGCCAATTCATGGGAGGGAAACACAGCAGCCACTCGGTCTTTTCTGGATTGAGCACAAGCTTGTTGACCCCCATCCAGTCTTTAACAGCATCCAGCCTCTGGCTCATCACATCCATCGCTTCGTTGAGTTGGCACGAGGCGGACAGATACAACTGAGTATCGTCCGCATATTGATGGTACTTTATCCCGTGCCGTCGAATGATCTCACCCAGCGGTTTCATGTAGATGTTGAAAAGAAGGGGGGACAGGACCGAACCCTGGGGCACCCCACACGTTAGGGGCCTAGGGGTCGATCTCTGCTCCCCAACTAACACCGACTGCGACCTGTCCGAGAGGTAAGAGGAGAACCACTGTAAAACAGTGCCTCCCACCCCCACCTCCCGCAGTCGTCGCAGAAGGATACCATGGTCGATGGTATCGAAAGCCGCCGAGAGGTCAAGGAGCACCAGGATGGAAGCGTGGCCTCCATCCCTGGCTCTCCAGAGATCATCGGTCAACGCGACCAAAGCGGTTTCTGTGCTGCAGCCAGGTCTGAAGCCAGACTGGAACGGATCGAGATAACTGGGGGTTTAAGGGCTGTGCTGTGTTAAATGTTATTTTCCAATTCTGACTGCACATAAGGGAAGTTGTTTTGATATGGAGATCCCAATGGTTCATTCATTTGGTATATGGACCAAGGTACGTGTCTCTCACCTCCTTATACAAGCAACAATTAAATAGGATGTCAGCCAGGACTTCTACTTCTGCTGCTCCACAAATGCAGACACACTCATTGTAGGGTATAGAATGGAATCTTCCATAGCTGACCATTGTGTCAAGCTGTTTGAAGCTCATTCATGTAAATATCTTCCTAAGATGTTAATTAAGTAATTTCTATCACCACAACATACAATACCAATGATTTTCCCTAGCCAAAAGTCGAGAAAAGAATGCAGAAACAATATCCAACAAGTAGGGCCATTTGGAAGGAATTCCCTGCCCTGGTTTGTTATTTCACTATCCAAAGAGGTCCAAATTTTAGCCTTTGATGCAGAACAGTCGGTTTAATTTCTTTAAATGTTGCTCCATGTTCTGAGGTTACAAAATCTGCTTTTCACACAAGAAGAATGGCAATACAACAAATGGCAAGCAAAACCCCAAAACTCCATAGTGAAGAAACACTGAAGAGCACAGGAGATGGGAGGAAGAAGGAAGTAGAGAATTAAAAGAAGGATGAGGTGTTTGGTCAAGTTAACAATGGGACCCTGAAGCTACCACAGCTGTGTAAGATGTAGTTGAGCCTTTCAACCTTACAAGCTTTCCTGAGATGTAGACCAGTTACAGCCATGTGGTCACAAAGAATTGTTTCCTCCCAAGAAATTGTTTCCAGTCCCAATGCACAGGTACAGTATATATGGTACATTGTTCAATAGTAGTAACTGTGAGAGGAATCTTGGAGTCCTAGTGGACAACCATTTAAATATGAGCCAGCCATGTGCTGCAGCTGCCAAAAAAGCCAACACAGTTCTAGGCTGCATAAACAGAGGAAAAGAATCAAGATCATGTGAAGTGTTAATACCAGTTTCTAAGGCCTTGGTAAGGCCACACTTGGAATACTGCATCCAGTTTTGGTCACCACGATGTAAAAAAGATGTGAAGACTCTATAAAGAGTGCAGAGAAGAGCCACAAAGATGATTATAGGCTCAAATATATGAAGAACGGTTGGAGGAACTGGGTATGTCTAGTTTACTGAAAAGAAGGACTAGGGGAGACATGATAGCAGTGTTCTGGTATCTCGGGGCTGCCACAAAGAAGAGGGAGTCATGCTGTTCTCCAAAGAACCTAATGGTAGAACAAGAAGCAAGGGGTGGAAACTCATCAAGGAGAGAAGCAACTTAGAACTTGGAAAAGCTCCAACACTGGAAGTTTTTAAGAAGAAGTTAGATAACCTGAAATGGTGTAGGATTTCCTGCCTAGGCAGTGCAATAGCAGTAGACTTATATACCGCTTCATAGGCCTTTCAGGCCTCTCTAAGCGGTTTACAGAGAGTCAGCATATTGCCCCCAACAATCTGGGTCCTCATTTTACCCACCTCGGAAGGATGGAAGGCTGAGTCAACCCTGAGCCGGTGAGATTTGAACCGCTGACCTGCTGATCTAGCAGTAGCCTGCAGTGCTGCATTTAACCACTGCGCCACCTTTTGGGTTGGACCAAAAGACCTCCAAAGTCTCTTCCAACGCTGTTATTCTATTATACTATGAGTAGCAGGCTTCATCGTCCTCCCTTCTTAGGAAGAGCCACCAGCTACCTATTTTCCCTTGTGATAGATCAGAAGTCAAAGAAAGAAATCATCAACCTCATACAGAGAATAAACTGCACTGAAAGGTATAGAAAGATGAGTATCTGTATACTGTGTATATACGTACAATGACAATAAAGTTTATAAAGTATAAAGAGTAAAGCCACACCTTGGAGGTCATTGCCCCCCCCCCCCATAGGAAATACAAGAGGAGCGAAGAGGGAGTGAGCTTTTGCAGGAAACAATTCATTCTGTCGTTTCAAGAGTGGAAACTTCTGTTTGTGACTATAAGAGACTCTGTGCCAAGTTTGCCTTGCCCTGAATTTGGAAACTAGTTATCTGGCAGCTCTCCAAATGAGATAAGGTCCGTATGGATAAACGTTCCTCTGAAGGACTGTTTGCTAAGCCTTGCTGGCTGTGAATGAAAGGAATTCACAGCCATCTAAATAAAAGAGGTTTTGTCGGGACCAAGTCTTTGCTTCTTGCTTTCAAAGGAAGCCTGGGTCAGAACACCTACAGGAATCCCATAGACAACTGATTTGGTTTATTTCTCTTCACTCCTTCCTCCCCTGTCTTTTCAAAATAATATTATATTTAATTCACTTTGGTTTTGGTTTTGAAGTTACTATTCCAATCTGGTTTGATGCAGATTTGATGCAGGGATATGATATGATACAGATATTTAATTGAAGAAATACACATTGGAAACTTCCTCTCTAAAGATATGCAAAATGGATAAAAAAAATATACAGGGTTTACCTGCCAAGACTGGACATTTGAGATCCTCTTTCCCAGCCTCATCATTGTTGGTCGCACTCCTAATCCATGCATTGCATGCAATGTGTGTGCCACAGCATAAATGGCATTGTAGATATTGTAACTTTCTCCGGTCATGCTTGTTTCAAACACATAAGGTGGGACATTCTGTAAATTCTCCTTTCCTGTACATTGTTTTCTCCCTGTTTGAGATCTCGCTCCTGGTTTGTTGATCTTGCAGTCAAATATCAGTTCCCACCATACTGTGAGAAACACATCTCCTTGTGGGTTCAAAGGGTCTAAAGACATGAGATGATGGCTGAATTCTGAGACATCCCCAGTGTGGTCCCTAAAATGCAAAGCCCCATGGAAGGGCTTTATAACTTGCAATATATATTCAGAGCTTATTGAATTAATTTTCCAATTGGATGTAAAGATCCAGACTTTGAGAAGTGGTGCATTTCTCCTCTCTTGATATGCCATTAATATCACCTGTATGTCTTTAAAGATATTGGAATCATCAAACAAGATAATTATTTCAGCTTTAGACAAAAGGTTGAAAATATAAGAGAACCCTCGAAAACCACGAAAATCCAATTTAATCATTTCAGTGAAAACTAGGCAGATCTCCCTTTCCTTCAGCCTTGGTGTCAGAGATGAGATGAAATGTTCTCCATTGTCATCTTCAGGTGCCACCAGCCCAACCCAGTTCCACTGGAAGTACAGGAGCAGCTGGACTAAACCCACATACTGAGCAGATTCACTGGGATTAATCCGGAAAAAGGAAGGATAAACTCTTCTCTCTCCCTGTGATAACTCAAAGCCAACACCGAGCTGGAGAAAGGGAGAATCTTCTTTAAGAGAGAAAGTCCCGTTTAATGGTAACTTTAGGGGTCGCCATTGTGTGCTTGATTGCCCCACTAGTCAGCCTGTCTCATTATGTCTAGTTTAGCCTGGACTACTCAGCCTATCTCATTATGAACTGAGCATGTCCAGTTTAATGAAAAGAAGGACTAATCAAAGGGAGAAGAGCCAAGGTGGTGCAGTGGTTAAATGCAGCACTGCAGGCTACTGCTAGATCAGCAGGTCAGCGGTTCAAATCTCACCGGCTCAGGGTTGACTCAGCCTTCCATCCTTCCGAGGTGGGTAAAATGAGGACCCAGATTGTTGGGGGCAATATGCTGACTCTCTGTAAACCGCTTAGAGAGGCCTGAAAGGCCTATGAAGCGGTGTATAAGTCTACTGCTATTGCTATAAAAAACTTAGAACTAAGGAGAAATTTTCTAACAGTTAGAACAATCAATCAGTGGAACAACTTGCCTGCAGAAGTTGTGAATGCTCCAACACTGGAAGTCTTTAAGAAGATGTTAGCTAACCTGATTTGGTGTAGTGTTTCCTGCCTAGGCAAGGGGTTGGACTAGAAGACCTCCAAAGAGCCTTCCAACTCTGTTATTCTATTCTATTATGAGTGGCAGGCTTCATCTTCCTCCCTTCTTAGGAAGAGCCACGAGTTATCTGTTTTGCCTGGTTGTGATAGATCAGAAGTCAAGGGAACAAATCCTAAATCTGATATAGAGAATAAATTTCACTGAAAGGTGCAAGAAGATGATAGATTTTCACAAAAGTTAGGATGTGATTCCTCTTGGCAAGTGCAGCATTTGGGATTTATATCAATATCTCTTTGATGTTATATAAATACTTTTCTTAGTATATAAAATATACAATTCAATTCCTCCATAACATGGATGATATAAGTCAAATATCCCTGATGTGTCGCTTCCCCTCACTTCATGTTTTCATCTTTGGCTTCTGGGTGTCCTTCCCAAATTGTTGAGGAACCAAATATGCTGACTCTGTAAACCACTTAGAGAGGGCTGTAAGGCACTGTGAAACGGTATATCTCTCTCAGTGGTTTTGCTATGGCTATGGATATCTTGACATATAAAATATAAAAATCAATTCACCTAGAACATGGATTATCTAAGTCCTATACCCCACAACACCCTTGTTTTCATTCTTAGACTCTCTCTGTGTTTCTGCTATTTAATTACTCCATACTGTAGCCAGGTCAGCCTCCTTACTTGTGGGACCTTGTAGATGCTGAAGATGGAGGCCATCTGCCTTGAAGATTTGGGATTGTCACCTCCAATGACAGAGAGCAGAGTGTCCTGCCTGTTACATTTATAACCTGGGACCATTTGGCCTTGGGTGGAGAGCAGGGAGAGGCTGAATGCAAATATGTTCCTCTCCATCTTCAGATTGTCATGCAAGTCGAATCCAAGTGTGATGTTGGGGAGGAGAACTGGATCCTTATTCACCTCCATGACAGCAAACATCAAGGCCAGGAAGAGCTGGTAGTTTTTGGGTAGGGGTCTATAGTGAGAAAAAGATTGGGGAACATTATAGGAAAGATCTTGTCAGCTGGTAGAGTTGGCTTTGACTTTTGTGTCTGTCCTTGCAGCAGTAAGTCTCAAAATTCAATTGGGTTGTCTTGGCTTTTGTAAGGATGTTCCTTGATTGCACTTGGGTGGATTTCTGAGGAAGGAGACAAGTCTGTGTGTCTATATCCCAGATCATTTAACACCCCTCTATTTTCAATCCCTTCTTCACTTTCCTCCAGTGGCTGAAATCCTCCCCAATTGCTCCTCTTCTTCCCTCATCAGTTTGTTCCTCTCTCGGAGCAGCCTCTACAGGTTTGAAGAGAAGACTCCACAACTCAAACTTCCTAAGGGTCATTTTTCATGAGCTTTGCTGATTCCTAAATGGAGGGTTGGTTTTTTTAGCTATGACTTTGTGTCCAAATTAATATTATGCCAACTTCTTCATTAGACTAGCAGAGTCTCTTAGATGTTGTCCTTCTTGAGTTTTATGCCATCTTCCCCAGGAAAACAGTTCTGGAAAAAAACTGGAAATTCTAACCTATTTCTTGACTTTGCCTCTTTATTGAAAATGGGACAAAAATGTAAAGACCACTAGAAGAAATATTTCTGAAAGTAGCCTCTGGAGAGAGAAAGAGAGAGACAGACAGAGAGAAAGATAGAGACAGACAGAGAGAGAGACAGGGAGAGACTGAGAGAGAGAGACAGAGACATAGAGAGGCAGAGACAGAAAGAAAGAGAGACAGACAGAGAGACTGGGAGAGAGAGGGGGGAGAGAGGCAGGAACAGAGACAGAAACCGAGAGACAGAGAGAAAACAATCTTCCCCTCCAGGTGAAACTTACGTTCTATCATTCAAATCCAGGAATGGGTCCCCTTGGAAATCTGGGAGATTGAAGGGCACAGAAGCTATTAGGGGTAAATTCCCCCCAATAATCAGATCACTGGGCCTATAATATTCCCATCCATTCTGAAACTTTAAATGTTTTTGCGACACACATACACTTTGCATCCTCTTAGTAGTAGCTGGAGGCAGGAGCCAGAAGAGCAGCAGCAGGAGAGGCAGCCCAGTCATTCTTCTCACTTTTCTTCCTAGATCAGAAATCAAGGTGTGGGCAGAAGCTGAATTGCAGGAAGCACGTGAAATCTTAGCAGAGTTGTAGTGGAATAGAGACTGCCTTGCCAGCTGGATGGCCTCAAGGCAAATGTATCTGTCTCTTTCCATTAACACATTTGTATTTTATCACTTTAGTTCCTCCAATCTATCTTATTCTGAAATTAAACCATGTACTGTATTTCATTTTCTAGATGATCAAAGAGAGTCCCAATCTAGAACTAAGGAGAAATTTTCTGACAGTGAGAACAATTAACCAGTGGAACAATTTGCCTCCAGAAGTGGTGGGTGCTCCATCACAGGAGGCTTTTAAGAAGAGACTGGACAGTCACTTATTTGGAATGGTATAGGATCTCCTGCTTGAGCACAGGATTAGGATAGAAGACCTCCAAGGTCCCTTTCAACTCTGTTAGCCTATTTTATATTATTACATTATTTTTTAATATTATTTTAATGGTAAGGTTGCAAAACCTATCAATCAATAAACTACCATGACATCCATCATACTTTCTCTTACCTGTCTCTGAGCTTTGACACGAAGGCCAACCAAGTCTCACCAAGCCCTAGGATTAGTTCTTTGCAAGGCCAGGTAAAGTCTTCCACAGCTGACAGAATTCAGAGCATATTTTTAAAAGCAGGTTTTTACCTTGGAAAATTTTGCTGGGTGAAAATCCACAGGGAATAAATAAGAATTACTGTTCTTTTGATAATGGCAAGGAAGAGAAATTGTTCTACCCAATGAGCAATAGATGTTGTCTACACACCAGACAGGGGGAAAAAAAAACATATCTCTGTCTCTTGTTGCTAATCCACAGAGCAGATGGACTTGGGATAATAATAATAATAATTCTTTATTGTCAGTGCACAACATATGTACAATGAGATTGGTTAAGCTTCCACAATGCAACCCCCCCAAGACAATAGAATTCACAGTGAAGACAAAGAAAAAATATCCCTGACCCAATAAATCATATTAACAAAAACCCAGACCCATTACACCAGTGTGAACATGAGATATTTTGAATTTTTGACTTATAGAAAGTCAATGGTGAATACCTCTACACGAGATGGAGTTTGCCTGAGTCATAGTATGTTCAGAGAGAATGGGTGCTAATGAGCTATGGTGGCATCAGCTGTGCCCTAGGGACTGTGAGAAATCATACCAATGTTTAGATACAATGATTGACTTGGTTATACCAGAAGTGATATTCAGCAGGTTCTGACCCGTTCTGGAGAACTGGTAGTGGAAATTTTGAGAAGTTCAGAGAACTGGTAAATACCACCTCTGATTGGCCCCTCCCCCATCTATTCTCTGCCTCCCGTCACAGCTGATCAGGAGCAAATGAGGATTTTGCAGTATCCTTCTCCTGGAGTGGGGTGGGAATGGAGATTTTACAGTATCCTTCCCCTGCCATACCCACAAGCCATGCCCACCAAGCCACGGCTACAAAACCAGTAGTTAAAAAAGTTGAATCCTACCACTGGGTTATACCCACAAGACAGGATACGATATTGGTTGAGTGATCCAATTTATATGATCACCCATCTTAGGCAAAGTCACTCTGGGCAGCGTACAATAATCTAGTGAAACCTGTAAGTAGAGAAAACCATCTTTGCTGAAAACCTTTACACAATAAAAGAACTGGGAATTATAAGAGCAGAACTAAAACAGAAAAGAGATTAAGAGATGGAGGTATGTTAATAATAATAGAACCAACTCATGACTTCAACTGCCTATTGGGGTCCTCAAGCCAGCTAGCATAACCAGGTCTGAGGGAACTTCGGAAGGTCAGGAGTGACAAAGCCAACCAATGCAGCTGAGAAAGCAGAAGCATAATATGGTCTACCAGAAACATCATAACTGGTCTTGCTACTGCATTTTATACTGGGTGAAGTATATCAATACTCTTCAAGGGCAGACCTATACACAGTGGTGGGATTCAGTCAGTTTGGACCAGTTTGGGCGAACCAATTATTAAATCCCTGGCTGGCCCTGCCCCTTCCTGCAGTTCCCAAACGCCCCATTTTGACTTCCAGATAAGTGCAGGGAGGCCTGCTAGGCCCAAAACAGGATTCAGGAGGGGTTGCAGGGAGGGCCCCCCCATGGCCTTTTTTTTTGCTCATTGGGGGGTATCCAGGAGGCCAAGTACTGCCTGTCACACACTCTGGCCATGCCCACCCCCTGTGGCCCACCATGGCTAAACCCACCCAGCCAGTCATTGGGACAGAGAAATGGTTGTTAAATTATTTGAATCCCACCACTGCCTATACAGAACACCTTGCAATAATCCAACCAAGAAGGGGCCAGAGAATCCTTCACCCAGGAACGGGTGCAACTAGCACATAAGCAAAGTTGTGACTCCTAAAAAGAACTTCTCCTTGATTCTCAAGCAGGAGTTATGAATCTAGGAGCATCTCCAGATTGTGCACAGGATCTGTTTGGGGCATTGCACACCGCAACTAGTACCATAGATGGAGTAATCCTAGAACCAGAGTCCCACAAAACCCAAATCTTGCTGAGGTTCATCAGAAGCTTGTTTTTAAGCATTCAAACACTCAAAGCCTCCCAATAACAGGACAGAATATGCACTTAATTTACCAGAAGCAAAGATGTGCAATTAGATTTTATCACCATATTGAGGATAACTCACCACATGGAGATGGATGAGCTTACTCTGGGGTCTTATGGAGATGTTGAATAGGAAAGGGGACAGCACTGACCTTTGTGGCTCATCACAAAAATGGTCAATGAATGGTGGAAAGAACTGGGCATGGCTAGTCTAGTGAAGAGAAGGACCAGGCGAGACATGATAGCAGCCTTCCAATATCTCAGGGGCTGCTCCAGAGAGGAGGGAGTTAAGCTATTTTCCAAAGCACCCAAAAGCCAGAAAAGGAATAATAGATGGAAACTGATCAAGGATACATTCAAATTGGAAATAAGGAGAAATTTTCTGGTATTAAGAGCAATCAACCAAAGGAACAGAAGTTGCCTTCAGAGGTTCTGGGAGCTTCATCACAGATTAACAGAGTCAGAAGGGACCTTGTAGGTCATCTAGTCCAACCTCCCACCCAAGCAGGAGGCCCTACACCATTTCTGACAGATGGCAGTTCAATCTCTTTTTGAAAGCTTCCACTGAAAGCAGTGGTGGGGTCTGCAGGAATCATTCCTACCCAGGTGCAGCAAATTCCAGTGGGCTGGATGCGGGTATGAAGGGCCTGGCTTCACAGTACTTCCTTGCTCAGTTTGAGAACTTCATCCAGCCTTCCAGAGTTCACTGTGCTGGGGCAGGAATGATTCCCACGGACTTTACTGCTGCTTGAGCAGGGTGTCAACTTATAAAGCATTTCCATCTCTGTTATCAAGTTGACATTGGAAGAAAGGGGGGAGAGAATTCCACACATACCTTCGGCTAGAGTCGGATCCCAGATTACTACAGCAGCTTGTGAGGCACAAAATTTTACAACCTGCTGCAGCACATCATTGGCAAATGTGATGAGGGAGAAACAGGGGTAAAGTTCTGTCATAATTTAACTGATGTCAGATCTGACTCCACGTGGGTATTGCCGGTGTTCCTCATAAATGACTGGATTTCATTTGAAACTTGGCTCGAGGCTCGTAAGTTAATTAGACATCTTTCGGAAACCTGACACAGGGAGGATGATGCTGAAGAGGAGAAAAACCGTGAGGTTTTGTGCCAGGCGGCTGACCCTGCAGTGGCAACTTGAATGTCCCGACTAAAGTTGTGCTCGCTGTGAATCACCAATGTTGGCTCTGGCAACTTCTGTGGAAGGCTTCCTGAGGCCCTTCCACAGCTCCTTTTTGATCTTGCCCACTTTCAGGATAGCAGCCCCCTGAACCATGTACTCCACTGCCTTGACCTGCCAATTCATAGATTCCAACGTAAGGATATTTTTGCATGGCACTTTCTCTTTCGACTGCAGCATGGGGGCCGTGGCTGCAGAACTGCTCCAAACAGCCAGCCTAAGACAAAGCTCATCTGGCAGCTGTGTACCCACTGGCATCTGAGTGATGCTACGTGGGGCATTGAGTGGCTATCAGCCGCATGGCTCTTTGCCGGGGTCCAGCCTGGCAAGGAAGCACACAGGCTCAACTCTGCATTCAGGGAAGTGAGGGCGAGTGGCACAATGGTGGGAGAGAAGATCGCTGCTTGCAAGCAGACAAGCAGAGGTAGCAAGCGTATGCCACGCCATGGGAAAAATGGGCTGTCCTGTTGTCCCACAGAGCCTCCTGCCACTTAAGGGGGGGCAGGAGAATGGTGAGATTCAGAGAAGAGGCCAGGTGGAGCTGTCTGACTAGGGAGGGGGGGGAATCATGCTGCCCAGAAGCTGCCCCCACCACTGCCAGAAGTTTGGGTGCCTTGGCTAAAGCACAGATTTTTGTTATTGTGTGCAGAAAAAGAAAAACAAAAAAGTTTGTGGGACTAAAAGAAAAAACTGGATCAATTCCAACTTTAAGAGATTTAATATTCTAGAGTAACACCAAATTTCTAAGAATTTCCCCTACAAAAAATCTCTTCTCTGCTAAAGTTCATAGAAGTTGCTCCTCTCACAACAAGGTATTCAGTGTAACACATTGCAAAGTAAATGCATGGTGCGGGTCAGGCAGTCTGCTAAGCCATAGAAACTAAACCAAAGTTAAAATGAAGTGAGTTGAGTGTCTTTTCGAAAAGTAACGTAAGTTCAGAATGTATGGGGAGACTTGCCCTGTAACAGTTCATAATAATATGTAAGTGCCATGTAGAATAACAACATTGGAATTTAGAAAAAATAATCATATTGGAAAGTAGAAAAACAAACACATGAATAAATATTTTTTTTAAAGGATGGGATCTGTAGACCCCAGAAATGATCAAGATCTCGAATCTTCTTAGAAATACAACATCTGGTTACCTTTCAAAGCATTAGTTTCATCCTTGAAAGGCCTGAATGATCTGTCACAGAGGAACCAACAATTCCATCTTGTCCAAACACTTTTGGCCAAAACTGAAGCCTATGAAGGTTTTCAGGTCATGCTCTTTTCTTGCTGGCCTGTTTTGCCTAAGGGAGATTCCCTTCAGAAATTGGATCTGCTCCATGTTCCCCAGGGTGTTTATAAATAAATATTCTGGAACACATTTGGTGAACTCTTCCTCTCAATTTTATTAGTTGTCTAATTATTTATACAGTAACTGAAGACTGATTTTTGTTACAAATGAAGAAAGGAAGTGCTATTAAAACTTTCCATATTTTTCCTCCTTGTAGACAGTTGTTTCTTCCACCAAACCCTTGTGCCAAAAAATAGTTCCCTTTCCCATTTTCAGATTCTTTTGAGCGACTCTCATAAACTTCCTCCAACCAGGACTTTCTCAGTATCTTCTCAACCATGTTTGATTGTTCATCAATGTTTATTCCTCAGAGGAGATTGTCCATTATGTCTCTAAATCCATTTGAATGCCTCTTGGTTGTTCCACCCCATTCCCTGACTTTACTGGATGCTCTACATTCGTCCATCTTTTAAGGCCTGAATTGTTCCAGATGGTCACAGGGAACAAAAGTTCTGCAGTTCTCTGACAAGGGCTGCGTGTGAATTGTTCATTAGATTTCTCTTTCAAACACAACTTTCTTGAAGTTTGATATGTGATTATATCACATATGGTCAGACAGTTAGATGACAGAATAGAATAGGATAGGATAGGATAGGATAGGATAGGATAGGGTAGGGCAGGGCAGGGCAGGGCAGGGCAGGGCAGGGCAGGGCAGGGCAGGGCAGGGCAGGGCAGAGCAGAACAGAACAGAACAGAACAGAACAGAATAGAATAGAATAGAATAGAATAGAATAGAATAGAATAGAATTCTTTATTGGCCAAGTGTGATTGGACACACAAGGAATTTGTCTTTGGTGCACATGCTCTCAGTGTACATCAAAAGACATGAAAAGATACATTCATCAAGAATCATAAGGTGCGGCACTTCATGACAGTCATAGGGTACAAATGAGCAATCAGAAAACAATCAATATGAATATAAACAATAAGGATATAAGCAACAAAGATACAGTCCTGCAGTCATAAGTGGGAGGAGATGGGTGATAGGAATGATGAGAGGACTAATAGTAATAGTAATGCAGTCTTAGTGAATGGTTTGACAGTGGTGAGGGAATTATTTGTTTAGCAGAGTGATGGTGTTTGGGAAAAAACTTTCCTTGTATCTAAACATGACAGCTAAAGATGCAGATTTTTTCCATATGTATGTGTGTGTGTGTGTGTGTGTGTGTGTGTGTGTGTGTGTATCAAATCTATGGAGCATTTGTTGCAAATCATTTGAGATTTTAGACAACATACCACTGTCTATATATAAGAGTATGCAGAATTTTGCCTTCCCCAATAACCAGTTTCTAGGCATTTCCTCTATTCTTATCTATCAGTTCATTAAACAAGCAACAGGATATCACACAACGGTGTCTTCCTCCCTGAACATGAAAAAGTCGCAATGTATTTCATTTTTTCTCCCCACCCCATCCTTGATCTATCCTCCGCGAGCTGCACTGGCTGCCTATTGGTCTTCGGATACGCTTCAAGGCGCTAGTCGTTACTTATAAAGCCCTTCATGGTATTGGACCTGGGTACTTGAGAGACCGATTAGATCCCACAATGACTATTGACGACCACCCGCAGTAGGGCCTTCTCTGTGGCTGCTCCGGCCCTCTGGAACGAGCTCCCCGTGGAAATTTGGACCCTCACCACCCTTCTGGCTTTCCGCAAAGCCCTCAAGACCTGGCTGTTCTGACAGGCCTCGGGCTGATGAGTTCCTGTCCCCGCTCGAATGGTGTGTCTGTTGAGTTGCTTTTAAATTGTGGTATTGTCTGTCCATGTCTTTTTTTGCCCTATTTGTATCCCCTACCCCCCCCCCCCTGACTTGAGTTGTGAGCCGCCCTGAGTCCCCTCGGGGAAAAGGGCAGCATAGAAATATAATAAATTCAATTCAATTCCATCAAAGACAGAAGCCGGAAGAGTGTCCAGGTTCTCCTGCCCTGTGCAAACCCTTCGGCCACCAGGTGAGGACACACCTGCCTTCAACATATCACAGTCAACTACAACTTCCCACCATTCGGGAAGAAAGATGTTTCCATGAGGTTTGTATGGATTCAGAGCCCAGAGATAATCTTTGAATCCTGACACTGGATTTGTGTGGACCGTGAAAGACAAAGCACCATGGAGGGACTTTAATTTCACCCAATCGTAGTGATAGCCAATAGCTGAAAATTCCAATTGAGTGGTCAGGATCCAGACCTTCCCAGAAGAAGCCTGGTTCTCTTCTTCGTAAGTGTAGAGGGATACTATAACACTTTGCAGAGCATTTGAGTCCCCAGAAATAATCACAACCTGAGCATCACTGTTCAAAATTGTCTGAAGCATATATATTTGAGTCCTGTGCAATATATTCAATATTGAGGTTATGGGCAAGATCTGTTCTACAAATTGTATGTAAATATCATACTGGGACAGGGTGGCATCAAAAATCTGGATGAAAAGGTCACTGCTCTCTGATTTCTGAACAACAATCCCAATCCAGTTCCACTGGAAATACAGAAGGAGTCGGACAATGGCTGCATTCTGCAGGTGATACTGGGGATCGATCTGGTAGAAGGTGGGGAACTGAGTCTTATCCCTTAGAACAGGGTCAGAGAAGTGATACCCTAGCTGAAGGGAGGTTGGAGATGGAGAAAAAAGGAAGAAGCTAAGCAAGGAAAATAGTATCTATATTTTTGTTACTAACTATCTAGGCAAGCAAGTTATCCTATTCTAGACCCACAACCTTGCTCTTTCATTAGATGTTTTCTACAGGTGACAGAATTGGCTCTGCAGGTTGTTGGAAGTAACTACACAGGGCAGAATATACAGCATTACATTTGCATTCCCCCTTTCATCATGTTACGTGTCCAAGTACCTGAGAAATCTTGAAACAGCCAAACACGGTTGCCATCTGGTATGAGGTTCTAGAGTTGAGACCCCCAAGGACAGAGAGAAGGCTGTCCTGTGTGTCACACTTATAGTTAGGAAACAATTTTCCCCAGCTGGAGAGGAGAGACAGGCTGACCTCTTCAGTCATGCTTGCATACTGGTTCTCTTGGTAGTTGCGGAAGCCCAGGGTGATGTTAGGGAGAAGCTGTGGGTCTGTGTTGACCTCCTGAATGGCAAATGCCAAGGCCAGGACATCTTGGTAGTTCTTGGGAATAGGTCTTTGTTGGGGGAAAAGCATTTGTCTTATTTACGGGGCAATAGCTACTTTTCATACAGCAGATGGAGAAAAATGAATTTGGGTATCCTGTTGTTAATCCACAAATCAGATGCAGTTGAGAGTTAAGGTGAAGTTGGGTATTTGAGTTGTGTGAAACTGAGCATGTTCACACAATGTTGAATAAGGTGGAGGTATGTTTGTTCAGATAGTGTTCATGGGGCATGATGGCACTTGACAATCAGTTGTACCCTAGTTAGCCTGGGTAATCATACCAATGCTCAGATGGAATAAGTACTGTATACATACTAATATGGCGGGTGATGAAATTAGATACTAATTTCTCCTATGAAAATTAAAAATTGGCAGGAGTATCTCTGAAGGTATCAGACTAATCTAAAGGTTGTCTAACAACTAGCTGAACCCGACAAATTTTATCTTCTGTGTTTGTGTTGTGAAGTAGGTCTGTTGGATGGAGGAAGAAACTCAGTTTTAATTCTAGCAAAATCAAGTAGCTGTGGATGATTGGTCCTCCCAGTACTTGGAACTTTCCTTTATTGGCCCTGCATGGCATTGCACTGACTTGTTTAGGACTCCAAATGACTCTTTGGATATTTATCTCCTCTTCAAAAAGCAGATGCTAGTTATGGTAGGTGCTTGTGAAGCTTCAGTTTGTTCAACAGGATGAGATTGAGCTGTGGAGAGTCTGAAAACCCAAAGATCAAAGATGTTTAACAGAAAGCTTTATTTCTACATAGGGCAATAGCAGTAGACTTATATACCACTTTATAGCTCTCTCTAAGTGGTTTATAGAGTCAACCTACTGTCACGACCAATTTGGGTCCTGATTTTACCAACCTTGGAAGGATGGAAGGCTGAGTCAACCTTGAGTCTGGTGAGATTTGAATTGCTAATTGCAGACAGCCGGCAGGCAGCAGAAATAGTATGCAGAACTACACTCTAACCATGGAAAAATGAGAAAATATCCTCCTTCAAATAATAAACATATCTTTAACAAGAAGATAGCTTTCTATCTATTGCACTGGGACTCAATATGGACAACTGGAAGACACAGGATGAAAGTGGCTACACGATTGTGGCGGATAGCAGGTTTATTTATTCATTGACTCATTCATTCAATTTCTATATCTGCCCACCTCAAACAAATGACTCTTATTGTAACCAGTTGCAGCACTTGATAAGGTGTCATTTAATGGAAATGTTCTTCTTTGTCTCTCAACAAGTTTTACAAATGTCATAACACATAAACATATCCTGTTAGATATTTTTGTTCCTTATCATATTTTCCCTCGAGTTAAGGTGGGGCTTTAGTAGGATAATATAGCATTTGGGAAAAAAGATGCAAGTCAAGAGACCAGCTCCAGAGGCCAAGATGGAGAAGATCTCCACAGCTACCATGGACTTCCCTTTGGTGCTCAGGTAAGTGGGGAGGAAGGTGATCCAAACACTGCAAAAGACCAGCATGCTGAAAGTAATGAACTTGGCCTCATTAAAGCTGTTGGGCAATTTCCTGGCCAGAAAGGCCACCGTGAAACTCACAAGGGCCAGAAAACCCAGGTAGGCAAGGACAGCATAAAACATCAAAGCTGAACCTTCATTACATTCCAAGATGGCCTCTCCTACCAAGGAATGGAAGTCCAAGTTGAGAGATGGAGGGGAGATTACCAGCCAGTTGGCACAAATTATTGCTTGAACCAGGGGACAGCCCACAACAATAGAGTTGGTCAGTGGTTTTCCTAAGAATTTCCTTGCCCTGTTCCCTGGTTTTGTTGCCACAAAGGCCAGAACCACCATGATAGTTTTTGCTAAGACAGAGGAAACTGCAAGGGAAAAGAGAATGGCAAAGGCAGTTTGTCGAAAGAGGCAGGTGAGCTTCCTGGGTCGACCAATGAAGAGGAAAGAGCAGAGGAAGCAGAGCAGGAGGGAGACCAGCAGGATGTAGGTGAGATCTCGGTTGTTGGCCTTGACAATTGGTGTGTCATGAAATTTAAGAAAAATCACCAAAATAGCTACTGTGGTCATAGCTAGAGAAAGAGTTAGAGATGTTAAAGTGTATCCCAGGTTGTCTTGATAGGCAAGGAAGTGGATTTTCTTTCCAATGCAATGGTCTTTTTCCTGGTTAGGATATTGGTCTTCTGGGCAGGGGTCACAGTGCGCTGCATCTGAAATCAAGAATCACCCAAAATAATGGAAATTACAGCTTGAAGCTCACACTCTTCTCCTGCATGAAAAGATTGGTAGCTGGATTTTCCGGTGATTAGAAAGAGAAGAAGTAGAAAGTCTAGTGAGGAACCCATGAATTCTGACATGAAACTACACTGTATACAATTTCTGAGGAAGGGGAAAGGTAGCCGGGGGAGGGTGGCAACACAGTTTAGATCCATCAACTCAAAGGTTGCTGGAAATCATGAATATTTTGAAAAATGTCAATCTATCAGAATGACAAAATATTTGTTCCTACTTAATGGCTTCCTTGATCCTAGAAGATATAAATTTGACATGAGCTCTACCTGTCTGATTAGAAATGATCCTTTCTGGACAATGTTGCTATTTTGTACATTATCTGTTGGTTATCACTGCCTCAACTTTCCTACTTTGTACTTTGTTTACTCCTTCAGAGTTTTTCCCCTTCCATCCATCCTTTATTTACCAGGATTATCTGAAGGGTTCTGCTGAAGATTTTGAGTGCAAGCCAATCTCATTTAAACTTGAGAAAAAATAAAAAAAAACATTGATCTACTATTTATAGCAATAGCAATAGCAGTAGACTTATATACCGCTTCATAGGGCTTTCAGCCCTCTCTAAGCGGTTTACAGAGAGTCAGCATATTGCCCCCAACAATCTGGGTCCTCATTTTACCCACCTCGGAAGGATGGAAGGCTGAGTCAACCCTGAGCCAGTGAGATTTGAACCGCTGAACTGCTGATCTAGCAGTAGCCTGCAGTGCTGCATTTAACCACTGCGCCACCTTGGCTCTTGGCTTCCTTTATCCTAGAAAATGTACATTTGAAGTCTTCTCCACCTGTCTGATTAGAAATGGTCCCTTCTGGACAAGCATGACATTGATAGCAGCAAACTGGCTCGCCCTCTGGAACTCTTCTCCTCTCTCCTGCCTGGCATCTCTTCTTGCCACACCTGGCAAAAGGCACTTTCTAAAATGGAAAAGAGAAATGCTTGAGATGGCCTCAGCAATGAATATGCTTCATTTATTCATTTCCACATTCTAACTCCATCTTCTGTAGTGGTTCACCAAGGTCTACCAGGAACAGCTCCTGGGGAATTCTAAGTGGCAGCCAACCCACTGATGGATGTTGAGAGTGTAATTGGGATCATGGCATGCAAAGGAAGGCTAGTGAAACTGGGCTTCCCATTTTCTAAAGCAAAGAATCATGACAATCAAACTGCACATGAATGATCCATGGAAATTACTGTTATCTTCTCTAATTGCATTCTGTTTTTTTAGCAGATGTTTTTTCCCAAGCCCAACTCTTTGAGAATTGACACAAATCAGACCTCAAATGTTTCATATACAAACCATTTCATCAAGTGGTTACCATGTTTTCTAATTCAATAGACTTATTGTCAACTGTCCAATACAAGGAAACACATTCAGGAGATTTCAATTCCTCAAAGTGAAATTTTATTGGATACACCGTATTTGGACTGAAGAAACAAAACCAGTGCTGGTTTTACTACACAAATGCTTGTCTAGTTAAACAATACCATTCTCTTCTCTGTATCCCTGGGTGATCACATTGTCCAATTATGAGACGTTCTTCTATTATGGGAACAGTCCATCTCTTTCTCAAGCACCTGCAATTGTGACCTCTCAATCTCCGCATACATTCTTGGCATTCCCCCTTCAGTCCTTCCCCCCAGTTCATTGGCAAGTTGAGAAGCATTAGGGTTTGAAAGAAGCAAAGCGATTCAATCTTGACACCTATTTTCCATTTACAAAGATGTTCTGCATGTCTGGGAGAGAATGAATCTTTGCATAAATTTACAACATTTCCTTCCAGCTGACCTTTGTGACCCAGATGATTGCATCTGAGTTAATGGTGAAATCCTGGCCTGAGGGAGCCCCCGGATCTATTTGCCCAACCTTCATGGGGACAAAAGATCCATTGGGCAGAAGAACCCAGTTGAGAAGATCATAACCACCAGATCCCAGTCCATTTTCAGAGAAGGAGATTTCATCCCCAGCACTGTTGTTGAATTGGACTTTTCTCAAGTAAGGAAGAATCTAAAAGAAATGAGACCTTCAGACATTGGAATACGTGGCTGGAAATCACAAATGAACAAGCAGAGCCATTGAACAAATGGCAAATTAAATGTAGTGTGAAGTCATATGAAATGCTAAGTCATAGAAATGTGAAGCAAGATTAAAAGGAATTGGGTTGATAATGACTGATTTTACAGGTTGGATTCAGGGTACATACTGAAGGAAATTGAGGTGGTTCTGCAAATGTCTTACTAGGACTTCAATTGACCTGTTGAAGCACCTAAATTTTCATCTTGCTCAGAGCTGACATTTCCAGCACTGATTTTCCCCCATCTCAAACACAGGTAACCACTGAAGGACATTCAGGACCTTATAGGAAGATCTTTCCTCTAGAGAGCTTATGGAGAACTGCTTTTGTTTATTTTTCTCCTTCCCTCCTCTACCCCTTTTCAACAAAACCTTACAATTTATTTATATTATTTTTAACAACTACTCTTTTAAAAGCACACACATCACAATTGCAAATACAAATTCAATAACATATTACAATTACAAATCAGTAATTCAGGAAATACATATGGGAAGTTTCCTCTATAAAGATTTGTGGATGGGATTACCTGCCATGATAGGACATTAGAGATCCTCTTTTCAAGCCTCAACTTAGTTGGTCGCCCTCCTGATCCAAACTTTGCATGTAGCACATGTGCCACAGCATAAACGGCATTGTAGATGTTGCAACTTTCACCTGTCATTCTTGTTTCAAACAGGTAAGGTGGCAGATTCTGTAAATTCTCCTTTCCTGTACATTGTTTTCTCTGTACATTCCCATTCCTAGGTATCTGGTGGAAACTGCAATCAAACACCCATTGCCACCATAGTGGGAGAAAGGTGTCCCCTTCTGGATTCAACGGGTTTAAAGACAGGAGAAAATGACTGAATTCTGGGACATCAGCCGTGCGGTCCCTAAAATGCAGAGCCCCATGCAAGCGCTTTATATCTTTCATTATCCCCTGCGATCCTATCACATTACCTTTCCAATGAGAAGTTAAGATCCAAACATTCAAAAATTGTTTTTTTGTCAATTCTTCATGACAATGCAATGCCACCAGTACATTTACAATACTCTGGGAGTCTCCAAATAGAATAATAACTTCAGCGCTAGAAAATCTTTTGAAAAGATGAAGCATTTTCAAATCTGTTAAAGCATCAATATCAAATTTATACTTGTCAGCGAAGGCCAGGCAGATCTCCTTCTCCTTGAGCATTGCCACCAGAGATGAGAGGAAGCGTTCTCCATCATCATCATTGGGGGCCAGAAGGCCTACCCAGTTCCATTGGAAATATAGAAGGAGCTGGACTAAATCCTCATATTGAGGAAATTCCCTGGGATTAATCTGGAAGAAGGAAGGATAAACTCTTCTTTCTTCGTGAGTGAAGTCAAAGCCAACACCAAGCTGGAGAAAGTGAGAATCCTCTTTAAAAGACAAAATGAAGTTTTATGGTTGATTGTCATACAATAAGCTGATTCACTTTAAGAGACAAGCTGAAGCTTCTTCCCCTAATTTCATATTTTGCCTGGTTGTAAGACATGAGATGCCAAGGGAAAAAAGTATCAACCTGATAAAGAGAATAAACTGCACTGGAAGGATTGCTAAACTTCAATGAAGAGTAAATTATGAAGGAATTCCTCTTGGCAAGTACAGCATTTCAGAATTATCTCATTATCTCTTTGGAGTTATATAAATTAAAATATAAAATATAAAAATGAATTCAACTGTATCATGAATTCTCTAAAAGAACGAGTCCTGATGTACACTTGCGCAAGAGACTTCTGGTTTCATCTTTGGCTGCAGTTGTGCTTCAATTATTTGTCTCCTCCATAAGACTAACCAAAGGAGCCTTCTTACCTGTGGGACTTTGAAGAGGCTGAAGATGGAGGCCATCTGCCTTGAGCATTTAGGGTTGTCACCTCCGATGACAGAGAGCAGAGGGTCTTGCCTGCCACATTTATAACCTGGAAATATTTGGCGCTGTGTGGAGAGCAGGGAGAGGCAGATCCTGGAAATCTCCCTCTCAATTTGGTGATTGTCATAGATGTGGAAACCAAGGGTGATGTTGGAGGGGAGAACTATATCTTTGTTGACCTCTCTGACTGCAAACACCAAAGCCATGAATTGCTGGTAATTCTTGGTTATGGGTCTACAAGGGAGAAAAACATTGGGGAACATTACAGAAAAGATGGGGGGGTGAGATGGAGTTTACCTTGCACCTTTTTAATTTTGTTTGGAGCAGCAAGTACAAATGAGTTTTGTTAAAGTTGTTCCCTCATTAAATTTGAACGCCTTTGTCAGAAAGGAGAAGAGCCTGTCGCTCCATATCATGGACCATTAAATACCCCTGTATTGTTCTGCCCTTCTACACTTTGCCCAAGTGAATGTAATCCTCCCCAATTGCTCCTCCAGCACCAGAATTAATTTCAGCCTCTCTTGGAGCATCTAGTTCAGCTCTGCTAACTGTTGATGAGCACAAGACTTCAATTGAGATCACAGCATCAGTTTCTTGAAGGCCATCAGTCATGAGCACAGCTGATTCCAAAATGAAGAGACCTTTTACCTGAGTTTAACACTATGATTTTCTGTCCAAATTAACATTATAAATCAGCTTTTTCACTAGGCCAGCACCATTTCTCAGGTACTAATAAAGGAGAATATTTGTAGCTCAGGGTTGAAATGAAGGGTCCTTGATGCTCTCAGAGCTTGGTTGTTTTCTTGCAGATTTTTCATTACCAAACTAGTTCACATTAATAGGGTGTTACCTAGTTTTGGTAATGAAACGTCTGCAAGGAAACAAGCAAGCTCAGAGAAAACCAAGGATGCCTCAGTTTCTAAGGTTTTGTCCCTCCTTACATTTTATGTTGTTTTGTTGGATGGAAGGAAAGTTTCCTCTGTGGGTTCAGTTTTTCCAGCTGGGAGAGTGTCACTGGTGAGGTGGAGGAATTTAGGACTGAAGCAGCTGCATTGAAAGCAAGATGTCTTTATGTTTCAGGAAGGCAGGACCAACGGTGACATGGACCAGTGATTTCTAGTTTGGTTCTTGTGACAATACTCTTTCTGAGGTTTCTGGCCTGGTCTTCCTGGTACAACACTGTCTTGGTGAAGTTCCCTTCCTACAGTTGATTATCTCCCTGATGAAAAGTTGTAGAGAGACAAAGACGCTTCCCTCTTCATTGAGAAAAGCAAAAAGTTGGAGATTATAAATATCGCTAGAACAAATATTTCTAGAAGGAGACCCTGAACCCAAAACAAACCAAAGAATTATTGACATCTTTCCCACCAGGAGAAACTTACGAAATCTTTAAAGAAAGCTGATATGGGTTTTTTTGAAAGTCTGGGATATTGGATGAAATAATAGTTACCAAAAGCAAATTTCCACCAATAACGAGGTCACCAGACTTGTAATAATCCCATTTTCCCATATTCTGGAACGGATTTGTGAACACACATTTTCCTGGCATCTTCTTAGCAGAAATTGGAGGCAGGAGCAAGAAGAGCAGCAGCAGGAGGAAGAGGTGAGGCAGCCCAACCATTCTTGACACCTTCACTCCTAGATCAGGGATCAAGGTTTGTGCTGATGTTGAACTGCAGGTAGCACTTGAAATCACACCCAAATTTCTTCACCATAGGTAGAGAGAGACAATGTGACCTGCATTTTCTCGGGGCAAATTTATAGCATCCATGCTTCCCCTTACCTGTGCTTGAGCTGTGACCGAAGAGAAAACCAAGGCCAGCTGAGCTTCACCAAAGCCAGGAGTTGCCTTTTCAGGAGGAGGTAATTCAGAGCATATTTTTAAAAGCTTATTTTACCTCAGAATGTTTTTCTGGGTTGAAATCCATGGGGGATAATTTAGAATTACTGCTATTCTGATAATTGCAGGGAAGACCAATATTTTACCAACTTTGCAATAGCTTCTCTTCATACACCAGAAGTCTGTTGTTCATACAAGGAGAAGATGGAGCTGAGGATCAAAGTTCAGGTGGAATTTGGCCTCCCTGAAACTGAGCACCTGAACCCAAGATGGAGTCTGACCCATAGTTTGTTTGGATGGTATGAATGAAGTAGAGTGGCACATGATAATCAGTTGTACCCTAGTAAGTGTGAACAATCATACCAACATTTGTATTAATTCACTGGTTTATTTAAACCCCTTGGCAGGGGTTGAAATCAGAAACTAACTTCTTCCATAGATCTTAAAAAATAGATTTCAAAGGGATTAGGCTAATTTAAACTTTGCAGTAGTCTTGTCTAGCTACTAGTTAGAGCCAGAAAGGTTTGTTTGGTATGTTTATTTTGTGAAGTATGACTATAGAATGGTCATTTTGTGTGAAAGGATACCATCTCCCATGCTAAATATGTAGACTGGTTGGTGTAACAGGAATGGGTGTATGGTGCTATGTTCTTCTCTCCTTTCTATGAAGCTGATTCCAGCCAGTGCTGGTTATAGGGAAGAGAAAGATCTGAAACCATTGGTATTTTAGGATGATTAAGAACTATGGCCAGGACTGCAGATGTCCTCCTACAGAGAGAAAAAGGACAAGAGAAACTGAAGTGTATTGCAGAGTGATAGACAAGCAAGGGGATCTTGATAGACAAGCAAGGGGATCTTCATGCAATGCTGTGGTCCTTGTCCTTGTTGGGGTTTTGGTCTTCTGTGTAGAAGTCACAGTGAGCTGCAACTGAAATCAAGACCCTTTTTGAAGTGTTTCAGGGCCATCTGCACTTAGCAAGATCCTTCAATAAGATGTCTCAATGCAATGTGAATGTTCCTGTTCTACAATAGCCAACTCACAAAAAGTGACAGAGTGACCCTTATATGTGCAGTTTAAGGTATCCCAAAGAATGTGAATAATTCAAAGAAGTGAAGTGGTCAATATTTCATCTTGTTCAATAGGGAGCTATGATCTCAGTTTGTGTTCTGACCCAAGTCATGTGGACAAGGGAGGTCTTAGTTAATGTCAATTTATTACCCACTTACACAACATCCAATAATTCAATGGGGCTGGTAAAGCTCCACCTAATATTCCCTGTCATTCCATCATTCCAACAGGGTTCAGGCTGACCGACCAGGCATAAGAGACATCACTCCCAAAATCCCAACCCACAAAACACAGTCCAAAGTTCCAAAAACCAAAGCACCATCCAAGTTTCCAAAGACAGGAAGTCAGGTTCAAAGTCCACAAGGAAAGTCTGAGGTCCAGGGTCCAAAACAAGAGTTCAAGGTTGAAGAAACAGAGCATCATGGTCAGCTCCCTATGCAAATCCTACTCACAGCCAGACATCAGCAATGGCAGGGGAGGAAAGACATTGGAGTGCAAGGGGGTATCAGGGAGGGTGAAGGAATGCAGGTTTGCTTGCTTGAAGCCTAAGACAGATCCAGCCCCCCAAGGTCTTCAGCTATGAAAGTGCCAGATGAAGAGACTGTTACCAAAACAACACGAATAGCAATAGCAATAGCATTTAGACTTATATACCACTTCACAGTTCTTTTCAGCCCTTTCTAAGCGGTTTACAGAGTCAGCCTTTTGCCTCCAACAATCTGCATCCTCATTTTACCCCCCTCAGAAGGATGGAAGACTGAGTCAAACTTGAGCCTGGTGAGATTCAAACTGCCAAATTGCAGACTGCCAGCAGTCAGCAGAAGTAGAATGCAGTACTGCACTTTAACCAATGTGTGACCTTGTCTCAGAATACAATTGATTGGCTAGAGAATTTTCAGCAAAGTTATACTCTTGGCTGTTTTAAATGGCTGGTTCTTGCACAGTGAACAGGCTCTTGATTGCCCCACCCAATTACCTCTTAGCATTGAACATGGCCCTTCCCAGGGAAGTTTCTTCTGACTTAGGGAACAAACAGGCACGTAACCAATGCCTTCTTTTATTCCCTCCCTTTCCCTTATTTTTCAGGTGCAGATCTCCTTTTTCTAGGGGGGCAGCATTGATGACTCACACCTGACCCATCACAAGACCCTCACTTGACACACCCACACCTGAAGCCCCAATGAAACACTAACACCGACATACCCCAAACTCCACTGAAGATATTACCTAGCCTGGTAATGAAATGTTTGGAAACCAACCCACAAGCTCAGAAAAAGAACCTTCACCCTCATCCTACATCCGAGCTACAGATATTCACTACTATTGCAAAACAAATATATATATGCTCAAAAACACTGGCATGGAATATAACCATTTGAAATAGTAAAATATTTAGTTAAACAAATAAAATGAGAAAATATCCATCTTGAAAAAAAGAACATATATTTAACACCAACTTTTATTTCTACATAGGACCCAGGGTTTCAAGGGGCCCAACTGGAAGACATGGGGTGGAAAAGGCCACATTATTCTTACTGACAACATATATTGATTGATTGAATGAATGAATTTCTATGTCACCCAAATCAATGGATTTTTATTGTAATCATTTATAGCATGTGATAAGGCCAAGGCATTATTTAATGGACATGTTCTTTTTACTCTGCTATCATGTTCTAGAATTGTCATCAGATACAAATCATGTCTCAGAAATAAATTTCTTTCATATGCCACCCTTAGTTAGATATTTTTGTTCCTTATCATATTTTCCTTACAGTTCAGATGTGGCCTCAGTAGGATAATATAACATTTTGGGGAAAAGATGCAAGCCAAGAGACCAGCCCCAGAGGCCAAGATGGAGAAGATCTCCACGGCCACCATGGACTTCCCTTTGGTGCTCAGGTAGGTGGGGAGGAAGGTGATCCAAACACTGCAGAAAACCAGCATGCTGAAAGTAATGAACTTGGCTTCATTAAAGCTGTCAGGCAATTTTCTAGCCAGAAATGCCACAGTAAAACTCATGAGGGCCAGAAACCCCAGATAGGAAAGCACAGTATAAAACATTGAAGCTGAGCCTTCATTACATTCCAAGATGGTCTCTCCAATTAGGGAGTGGAAGTCCATGTTGGAAAATGGGGGAGAGGTTACCAGCCAGGTGGCACAAAGAAGGGCTTGGACCAGGGGACAGGCTACAACAATGGAGTTGGTCAATGGTTTTCCTAAGAGTTTCCTTGTCTTGTTCCCTGGCTTGGTGGCCATGAAGGCCAGAACCACCATGACAGTTTTTGCCAAGACAGAGGAAACCGCAAGAGAAAAGAGAATGGCAAAGACAGTTTGTCGGAAGAGACAGGTAAGATTCCTGGGTCGACCAATGAAGAGGAAGGAGCAGAGGAAGCAGAGCAGGAGGGAGACCAGGAGGATGTAGGTGAGATCTCGGTTGTTGGCTTTGACAATTGGAGTGTCATGATGTTTACGGAAAATCACCAGAACTGCTAATGTGATCATAGCCAGAGAAAGAGTGAGTGAAGCTAAAGAATATCCGAGAGGCTCTTGATAGGCAAGGAAGTGGATCTTCTTGGCAATGCAGTGGTCCTTCTCCTTGTTGGGGTATTGGTCTTCTGGGCAGAGATCACAGGAAGCTGCATCTGAAATCAAGACTCAGTTTTCATTTCATGGTGTATCAAAAAGGATGAATCATCCTTTAATACTCATAACGTTAAGGAAACATTAGTCAGAAGCTCTTGCTTGTTACCAGCTTTTGCATTTACTCATTCAGACTTTTTTGGCAGAGAAGAGTAGGCAGACATAGCTACATTGATCTTCTGTTTCTCCAATGGATCAATTTTCTGGGAGACTGAGAGTGCTGACAGAAGAAGCACATCCCTATAATAATGAAAATTAAAGCTTGAATCTCACACTCCTCTCCTTCATGAAAAGATTGGCAGCTGAATTTCCCAGTGGGTTGTTAAGAGCAGTAGCAAGTCTAGTGAGGAACCCATGAGTTCTGCCTGAAGCTAACCTGCATAAAAATTCTGAAGAGCAAGAAAGGTGGCCTGGAGTCCAGCAGAGTTTAGATGCATGAATTCAGAGGTTCTGCTGGAAATCATAAACATTTTGAAAAATCTTCCAGAATGACGGGGGGGCATTCGCCCAGGTACGCCTGGTGCGCCAGTTGCGACCCTACCTGAATCGGGAGGCCCTCACAACAGTCACTCGGGCCCTTGTGACCTCTAGGCTGGAATACTGCAATGTGCTCTACATGGGGCTGCCCTTGAGGAGCATCCGGCGACTTCAGTTAGTGCAGAACGCAGCCGCGCGAGTGATTGCGGGTGCACCCCGATTCACCCGCATAACACCTATCCTCCGCGAGCTGCGCTGGCTACCTGTCGATCTCCGGATGCGCTTCAAGGTGCTATTAATCACCCATAAAGCCCTACATGGCAGTGGATCTGGATACTTGAGAGACCGCCTTCTGCCGATTACCTCCCTACGACCTATAAGATCTCATAGACTAGGCCTCCTCCGTATTCCATCGGCCAGCCAATGTCGGCTGGCAACTACAAGGAGGAGGGCCTTCTCAGCAGTAGCCCCGACCCTTTGGAACGAGCTCCCCGTGGAAATTCGTACCCTCTCCACCGTCCAAGCCTTCCGCATAGCCTTGAAGAACTGGCTCGCCCGTCAGGCCTGGGGATAAGGATCGCTACCCCGCCCGAATGATGTATGCATGTTGTTTACTATTTTATTATATGTTGTTGTCTCAATGTTGTATTCCCCCCTCCCTGGTTTTCTGTGAGCCGCCCTGAGTCCCCTCAGGGAAAAGGGCGGCCTACAAATGCAAATAAAACCTCTAAAAAAAAAAAAAAAACCTCTAAATGACAGCAGAATTGATATTTGTTCCTACTTAATGGCTTCCTTAATCCTAGAAGATATAAATTTGACATCAGCTCTACCTGTCTGATTAGAAATGGTCCCTTCTGGACAAGGGTCACAGTGGTAGCAGCAGACCTGCGCCTCCTCTGGAACACTTCTCCTCTCTCCTGCATGGCATCTCTTCATGCCACACCTGGCAAAGGGCACCTTCTACAAGAGAAATGCTTGAGATTGTCTCAGCAATAAATATGCTTTATTTATTTATCTCCACAATCTAAGCCCACCTTCAGAATTGGTTCACCCAGATGTCCAGGAAGATCCTTTGGAAATCAAACCAGTGGCACTCCCTCCCCACCAAGGTTGAGATTGGAATGGGGAACATTGGATGGAAAGGAAGGCTAGTGAATCTGGGTTCCACTTTTTCTAAAACAAAGAATCAGGATGATTCAACTACACCTGAATGGCACATGGAAATTCCTGTTGTCTTCCCCAATTGCATTCTGGGGTTTTAGCAGATGTTTTTTCCCCAAACCCAACTCTTTGAGCCCTCAAAGGTTTTACATACTTTTCATCCAGTGGTTACCATGTTTTCTGATTCAATATACCTATTTTCCATTTGGAAAGATGTTCTGCATGCCTTCTAGTCCAATCCCCTACTCAGACAAGAGACCCGATACTATTTCAGACAAATGGCTGACTTGTCTCTTTTTAAAACCCTCCAGTGATGAAGCACCACAAGACCAGCCATTCCTCTGGTTTAATTCTGATTCATTTTTTATATGTATTATTTTGTCATTTTTATGCTGCCCGGAATTGCCTTATAGGTGACATTGGTGACATACTGTATAATATATAAGACGTGTGTATCTATCACAAATGAGACTTCAAAAATATTGCATTCAAAGCAGGTTTTTCATGAAATATCAGCTACATTCTCTGATTTAGTAGACCTGTTTTCTAGTTAGAAGGATGTTGGATGTTCCCAGGAGAGGATGAATCTTTCTCTGGATTTACAAGATTAGTTTCAGCTCACCTTTGTGGCCCAGATGATTGCATCAGAGTTAATGGTAAAATCCTGGTCTGGGGGAGCCCCGGGATCTATTTGCCTAACTTTCACAGGGACAAAAGAGCGATTGGGCAGGAGAACCCAGTTGAGAAGATCATAACTACCAGATCCCAGTCCATTTTCTGAGAACGAGATTTCATCCCCAGCATTGTTATTGAACTGGACTTTTCTCAAATAGGGAAGAATCTGAAAGAAACAAGACCTTCAGACATTGGAAGCCACAAATGAGACATCATGAGCTTCTATCATTCTGTGATGGCCATCATCTCAGTAGATGGTTGTATATTCGAGAAGCTAGAGGATTTTACTTGGTGGAGATCTCAGCAATAAAGGGTAAAACCAAATAAAAGTGAATAATTTTAGTATAGGGTTCAACTAATGAGTCCTCGGTGGTTTCTGAGCGTGCTTGTTATCTTGCAGACATTTCATTACCCAAACTAGCACTGATGATGTTACCTAGTTTGATGTCTCCAAGAAAACAAGGCAACTCAGAGAGCACCAAGGACCCCTCATAACACCAAACATTTGACTCATTTCCTAATATCACAAAACGATATCTTTATCATTGGGCCTTTCTATCATGGCTTCTTCAACTCCATTTTTACCAAATAATTCTTATAGACAAACATTTTAATCCCACATTCAGAATTTCACTGTATTCCTTTGCTGCATTAAATGACTTACACCTTTTAATTATATACACTTTAAAACAGTTGCTTTGGCCCAGGATCTTGTAAGTGAGAAATTTCTTTTAGGAATGATGAAATAATTTCTATCCCAACATTTGACAATTGCATTGATTTTCTCCATCTGATTGTTAAAGAGAGAGGAATGCAGGAAACTTCTCTGACCAAGGGGGCTTTGTGTAAGGAAAACACTGCTCTGGATTGTCACTTCACTGTCTAGAGAGGCCCAATGTTTAACCTTTGAAAAATCTGATACATTTCGGGCCAGTCACCCATTGCGCCTATTATTTATTTGTTTGTTTGTCAAACGTGTAAAAGATAACAGGTATAAATATGAACATGGACATGAATGAAGGAAATGAATACAAATCAATGGGGAGAGTAAGAGAGGGATGGTAGGCAGTGCTGATGCCCTTTAGGTATGCCCCCTTTATATACCTCTTAAGAATGGGATGAGGTCCACTGTAGACAATTTAAGGTTTTAATGCTACTTGATGTGCTGAGGTTGACAGAGGCTGCTTTCACTCAACAAGGGGGCACTTGAACAAATGGCAAATTAAACAAGAGGAGTGAAGTCACATGGAATGCTAAGCCGCAGAAATATGAACCAAGGTTAAAAGGAATTGGGTTGATGATGACTGACTTTTTACAGGTTGGATTCAGGCTACGTACTGAGGGAAACTGAGGTTGTTCTGCAAATTTTCCCCCTAGGACATAAATTGACCTGATGAAGCACCCAGATTTTCATCTTGCTCAGAGCTGATGCCTCCTGCATGGATTTGTCTCCCTCTCAAACACAGGTAACCACCGAAGGACATTCAGGACCTTATAGGAAGATCTTTCCTCTAGAGAGCTTATGGACAACTGGTTTTGTTTACTTTACTCCTTCCCTCCTCTACTCCTTTTCAACAAAACTTTACGATTTATTTATATTATTTTTTAACAACTACTCTTTTAAAAGCATGCATATGGAAGCAAACACATCACAATTGCAAGTACAAATTCAATAACATATTACAATTCATGGTATTGGACCTGGGTACTTGAGAGACCGCCTACTGCCAATTACCTCCACTAGACCGATGAGATCCCACAGATTAGGCCTCCTCCGAATTCCATCCGCCGGCCAGTGTCGACTGGCGACTACCCGGAGGAGAGCCTTCTCTGTGGCTGCTCCGACCCTCTGGAATGAACTCCCCATGGAGATTCGAACTCTCACCACCCTCCAGGCCTTCTGCAAAGCCCTTAAAACCTGGCTGTTCCGACAGGCCTGGGGCTAAAGAACTGCTGCCCCAGTCTCGAATTGGTATGACTGTTGTGTTTTAATTATGCATTGTTTTTTATGTCGTTTTAAATTCTTTGTTTGTATCCCTCTTCCCTGGTTGAGTTGTGAGCTGCCCTGAGTCCCCTTCGGGGGAAAAGGGCGGCATATAAATAAAATCAACATTCAACATTCAACATTCAATTACAAATCAGTAATTCAGAAAATACATATGGAAAGTTTCCTCCATAAAGATTTGTGGATTAGATAAAAAGTCCTAAAGATTACCTGCCATGATTGGACATTGGAGACCCTCTTTGCAAGCCTCAACTTAGTTGGTCGTCCTGCATGCAATGGGTCGCCCTCCATTGCATGTAATGTATGTGCCACAGCATAAATGGCATTGTGGATGTTGTAACTTTCACCTGTCATGCCTGTTTCAAACAGGTAAGGTGGCACATTCTGTAAATTTTCCTTTCCTGTACATGGTTTTTCCTGTACATTCCCATTCTGAGTTATCCGGTGGAACTTGCAGCCAAAAACTGATTCCCACCATTCTGGGAGAAAGATGTTCTCTTGTGGGTTCAATGGGTCTAAAGACAGGAGGAAATGACTGAATCCTGGGACATCAGCTGTGCGGTCCCTAAAATGCAGAGCCCCATGGAAGCGCTTTATATCTTTGAGTATCCCCATAGATCCTACTGCATTAACTTTCCAATGGGATGTGATAATCCAAACTTTCAATAATGGTTTCTTCCTCAATTTTTCATGCAAATACATTGCCACTAATACATTTGCAATAACACGGGAGTCTCCAAATAGAATAATCACTTCAGCTCTAGACAAAGTTTTGCGAAGATGATCCAGTTTCAAATCTGTTAAATCATCAATATTAAATGTGTAGTTGTCAGTGAAGGCCAGGCAGATCTCCTTCTCCTTGAGCATTGGCACCAGAGATGAGAGGAAGCGTTCTCCATCGTCATCATTGGGGGCCAGAAGGCCAACCCAGTTCCATTGGAAATATAGAAGGAGCTGAACTAAATCCTCATATTGAGGAAATTCCCTGGGATTAATCTGGAAGAAGGAAGGATAAACTCTTCTTTCTTCATGAGTGAAGTCAAAGCCAACACCAAGCTGGAGAAAATGAGAATCCTCTTTAAAAGACAAAATAAAGTTTTATGGTGAATTTAGAGTTCACTGCTGTGTGGTTATTGTCATACAACCAGCTGACTCACTTTAAGAGACAAGCTGAAGCTTCTTCCCATAATTTCATATTTTGCCTGGTTGTAAGATGTGAAATCCCAAGGGAACAAAGTATCAACCTGATACAGAGAATAAACTGCACTGGAAGGATTGCTAAACTTTCAGGAAGAGTAAATACCTCTTGGCAAGTACAGCATTTCAAAATTATCTCTTTGGAGCTATATAAATCAAACCATACAATATAAACATGTATTCAACTGTATCATGAATTCTGTAAAATACTGAGTCCTCATATAAACCTGCAAAACACCTCTGGTTGCATCTTTGGCTTCTGCTATTTGTCTACTCCATAAGTCTCTCTAAAGGGGACTCCTTACCTGTGGGACCTTGTAGGTGCTGAAGAGGGAGGCCATCTGCCTTGAGCATTTTGGGTTGTCACCTCCGATAACAGAAAGCAGGGGGTCCTGCCTGCCACATTTATAACCTGTGAACATTCGGCTCTGTGTGGAAAGCAGGGAGAGGCAGATCCTGGAAATCTCCCTCTCAATTTGGTGATGGTCATAGATGCGGAAGCCAAGGGTGATGTTGGGCAGGAGATCCAGATCCTTGTTGACTTCTCTGACTGCAAATGCCAAAGCCATGAATTGCTGGTAATTCTTGGTTATATGTCTATAGGGAGAAAAACATTGGGAAACATTACAGAAAGGATGGGGTGTGTGAGAGATGGAGTTTGCCTTGCCCCCTTTTTCTGTATTTGCATGGAACAGCAAGTCCAAAGTATAAATGATGCAGTTTTTTAAAGTTGTTCCTTTGTTTGAATGCCTTTCTCAGAAAGGAGAAGACCCTGTCCTTCCACATCACGGACCATTAAATACCCCTTTATTGTTCTGTCCTTGTACACTTTGCCCAAGTAAATGAAAACAGCACCAGAATTAATTTCAGCCTCTCTTGCAGCATCTAGTTCAGCTCTGCTAACCGTTGCTGAGCGCAAGACTCCAATTGGGATCACAGCATCAGTTTCTTGAAGGCCATCAGTCATGAGCATGGCTGATTCCAAAACGGGGTTTGGGTTTTTGTTTTTTTCTGTATCCCATACCGGAAAAGAAGAGAACTTTTTTATGAGTTTTCCACTATAATATTCTGTCCAAATTCATATTATAAATCAACTTTTTCACTAGGCCAGTACAGTTTCTAATGTACCAATAAAAGAGAATATTTGTAGCTCAAGGTTGAAATGAAGGGTATTTGATGCTCTCAGAGCTTGGTTGTTTTCTTGCTAATGTTTCATTACCCAAAGAGTTCACATAATCAGGATTTTACCTAGTTTTGGTAATGAAATGTTCTAAAGAAACAAGCAAGCTCAGAGAACACCAAGGAGGCCTCAGTTTCTAAGGTATTGTTCCTACTTACAATTTATGTTCTTTATCATGTTCCTGATAAAGAGTTGTGGAAAGACTGAGAAGCTTGCCTCTTCATTGAAAAAAGGAAAGATTTGAACTATAGTAGGGGATCGCAAGTATCACTATGACAAATATTTCTAAAAGTAGACTGAATCAAAAGCAAACCAAAGAATTGTTTACACCTTTACCACCAGGAGAAACTTACGAAAACTTGCTAGGAAGCTGATTTGGTGTTTTTTTAAAGTCTTCGATACTGGATAAAACAGCAGCTACCAGGAGAAAATTTCCACCAATAATGAGGTCACCAGACTTGCAATAATCCCATTTCTTCTGATTCTGGAAAGGATCTGTGAACACACATTTGCTTGGAATCCTCTTAGCAGACGTTGGAGGCAGGAGCCAGAAGAGCAGCAGCAGGAGATGCAGCCCAGCCATTCTTGTAATATCAGAAATCAAGGTTTGTGCAACAGTTGTACTGCAGGTAGCACTTCACATCTGAATTTCTTCACCATGGGTAGAGAGAGACCAAGACACCTGGATGGTCCCAGGGCAAATGTAGAGCATCCATGCTTCCCCTTACCTGTGTTTGGGCTGTGACCAAAGGGAAAACCAAGACCAGTTGAGCCTCACCAAAGCCAGGAGTTGCCTTTTCAGGAGGAGGACACTCAGAGCATATTTTTAAAAGCTTATTTTACCTCAGAATGTTTTTCTGGGTTGAAATCCATGGGGGATACTTTTAGAATTACTGTTATTCTGATAATTGCAAGGAAGACCAATTTCTTACCATTTAGCAATAGCTTCTCTTCATACACCAGAAGTCTGTTATTGATCTGAGGAGCAGATGGACTTGAGGGTCAAAGTTCAGGTGGAATTTGGCCTCCCTGAAAAAGAACACCTGAACCCAAGATTTCTAACCCATAGTTTGTTTGGATAGTATGAATGAAGTAGGGTGGCACATGACAATCTCTTCTCCCTACTAAGTATGACCAATCGTCCCAACATTTGTATTAATTCACTGGTTTATTTAAACCTCATGGCAGGGGAATGAAATAAGAAACTGACTTCTGCCATAGATCTTAAAAAATAGATGTCAAAAGTATTAGGTTTAGGAGTGTTGACTTAGAACTGCTTGGAGCCAGAAAAGTCAGTTTACTGGGTTTATCTTGTGAAGTATGACTTAACACTTGTCAGTTGGTGTGAAAGGATACTATCTCCCATGGTAAAGCTCTGGGCTGGTTGGAGTAATAGGAATGGGTGCATGGTGCTATGTTCTTCTCTCCTTTCTCTGAAGCTGATTCCAGCCAGTGCTGGTTATGGGGAAGAGAAGAAGCTCAAACCATTGGTATATTAGGATGATTAAGGAGTTTTGCCAGGACTAAAGATGTCCTCCTACAGAGAGAAAAAGGAGAAGAGAAGCTAAAGTGTACCACAGAGTGTCTTGATAGACACGCAAGGGGACCTTCATGCAATGCTCTGGTCCTTGTCCTTGTTGGGGTGTTGGTCTTCTGTGTAGAAGTCACAGTGAGCTGTAACTGAAATCAAGACCCCTTTTGAAGTGTTTCAGGGCCATCTGCACTTAGCAAGATCCTTCAATGAGATGTCTCAATGTGATGTGAATGTTCCTTTTCTGCAACAGCCAATTGACAAAAAGCGATGGAGTGACCCTTATATGTGCACCTTATGGTATCCCAAAGAATGTGAATAATTCAAAGAAGGGAAGTGGTGAAGATTTCATCTTGTTCAATTGGGAGCTACGATCTCAGTTTGTGTTCTGACCCAAGTCATACAGACAAGGGAGGTCTTAGTTGAAGTCAGTTTATTATTCACTTATACAACATCCAAGAATTCACCAATGGGGCTGGCAAAGCTCCTCCTCATTTTCCCTGTCTGTAGTCTCATTCCATCTTTCCAACTGGGTTCAGGCTGACCCACCAGGCATAAGGACAAGACACATTTCTCCCTACAACTGAACTGGAAAACAGAGTCCAAGTTTCCAAAAGCCAAAGAACAGTCCAAAATCCCAAAGACAGTAAGGCAAGTCCAAGGTCCACAATAAAAGTCTGAGGAAGAAGTCCACAAGGTCCAAAGCCCAAAATAACAGTCTAAGGTTCAAGAAACAGAGCACCATGGTTACATTCCTATGCAAATCCCACTCACAGCCAGACATCAGCAATGGGAGGGAAGGCATTGGAATGTAGAAATGTACAGTGGAGGGTGAAGGAATGCAGGTTTGCTGGCTTGAATCCTGAGATAGAACCAGCACCCCAAAGTCATCAGCTGCGAAAGTCCAAGTTGAAGAGACTGTTACCAAAACAATGCGAATATAACTGATTGGTTAGACAAATGGACAAGCAGGGAAAAGGAGAAGCTCTCCTATGCTGCTTGCATGTGAAATTGTTAGAATTGGCTTTTCCACTTCTGTACCCACATGGGATTTTCAGCAAATTTATAATCTTGACTGTTTTGAATGGCGGGTTCTTCCACAGTGGACATGCTCTTGGTTGCCCCTCTCCCAGCCAGAGGCTCACCCATTTACTTATTAGCATCGAGCATCGAGCCATCTGGGGGAACAAAAGGATTAATTTCCAGAGTGTTGCCTTTCCCAGAGAAGTTTCTTCCAACTTAGAAAACAGACAATAAACCCAAGTAACAGTTACCTTCTTTTATTCTCTCCCTCTCTCTTGTTTTACAGGTGCGGATCTCCTTTTTCTAGGAGGGGCAGCATGTCAGGTCCCTATGGGAATGCTGCCATTCTGGAAGTGAGGGGGAAGCATTGTGGGTCAAATAGTTTGCATGTTTTTGCTTTGCTGTTGCTGTAACTGCTTGGGAGCTAAAAGGGAGGGGAAAGCTCACACCGTCTGCAGTGACTCCCTCTGCACCTGTCTGGGCCTGGTATCCGAGGTCACAGTGCCCTGAGGGTGAACGCTTCTCATCATCCAGTTTCGGAGATTCTCATAACACTTTTGTGGCATGTTATTGGACACTGATGGACACGGGTATTAAGGGGGAGGTTTTCAAGGGAAACTTTAGCCTAACGCTTCATGCCTGAATTTCAGATTCCACCTGACTTCTCTGCAATCACTATCGTTCAATAAAAAATCCTTTTGAAATGTGAATTGTTTCAAGAGTTTTACTTTCTTGAGAAATTAGCTGAGGGAAAAGGCCTGGACAGTAAAACATAAGAAGAATGGTTACAGGATGTGGGTTTGGCTAGTCTATAGAAATGAAGTTTAGAGAAAAAAATGTAATCTAGAAAAAAAAGGGACTAGGTGGGATATGACAGCAGTATTCCAGTATTTAAGAGGTTGCCACAGAATAGAGTAGAATGGAATAGAATAGAACAGAGATATGAAATGGAAGAGAATAGGAATAGGATAGTGTAGGAAGGAATAGAAGAGGGAATAGGAGTAGGAATAGGAGTGGGAATAGGAATAGAATAGCACAGCACAGCACAGCACAGCACAGCACAGCACAGCACAGCACAGCACAGCACAGCACAGCACAGCACAGCACAGCACAGCACAGCATAGCATACACCTGAAAGGGGCCTTGGAGATCTTCTAGTCCAAGCAGGAGAACCTGTCCTATACTAGAGGCCAAGGTGGCGCAGTGGTTAAATGCAGCACTGCAGGCTACTGCTAGATCAGCAGGTCAGCAGATCAGCAGGTCAGCGGGTCAGCGGTTCAAATCTCACCGGCTCAGGGTTGACTCAGCCTTCCATCCTTCCGAGGTGGGTAAAATGAGGACCCAGATTGTTGGGGGCAATATGCTGACTCTCTGTAAACCGCTTAGAGAGGGCTGAAAGGCCTATGAAGCGGTATATAAGTCTACTGCTATTGCTATTGCTATTGTTACTATGTCAAACAAGTGACTGTCCAGTCTCCTCTTAAAAACCTCCAGTGATGGAGTGCCCATGACTTCTGAAGACAAGTTGTTCCACTGGTTAATTGTCCTCACTTTAGGAAGTTTATCCTTAATTCCATGTTGCTTCTCTCCTTGCTTAGTTTCAAACCATTGTTTCTTATCCTGACCTCTAGTGCTTTGTAGAATACTTTGATTCCTTCTTTCTTTTTGGGCAGTCCCTCAACTACTGGAATACTGCTATCATGTTGCCACTAACTCTTCTTTCCTTTAGACTAGCCAAACAAATTCTGCAGCTGTTCTTCAAATGTTTTAGTCTCCAGGATTTTGAAGAAAATTGGTTGCAATATTCCAGGTGTGGTCTTATAGGATTTTAAAAAGCGTTACTAATACTTCATGTGATCTTGATTCTATGGCTAAAATTTATATAACCCTGGTTTATATTCATTATTTTGGCTGCTGCTGTACACTGCTGACTCATATTCACATGATCATCTCACTCTTTTCCTCTCTGGGATCACTTCTGCCGTCCTGATTTTTTTCTATAAACATCATGACACAAGGCCAACAACCGAGATCTCACCTACATCCTCCTGGTCTCCCTCCTGCTCTGCTTCTTCCTTTTCATTGGTCGACCCAGAAATCCAGTGGTGGGTTGCAGATGATATGCCCCGGTATGGATGTACTGGAGCTTGCCCGGAGCACTGGATACCATTCTGGTACGGTGCTCTGGAGAGCCCACCAGCCTGCCCGAGTTCCTTACTTGTGCTTTAAGCCTTTGGCACTTCCACGCACGCGCATGGTGCGTATGGCACCTGTGCAATGCTCCACCAGGCAGCGGAGGCTTGCAGAAGCATCGCAGACAAGTACGATGCATGTGCGCACTGCACGCATTTGCACACGTACTGCACACATCCATGTGGGTGACGCTGGGGCCGTTCCAACCGTAATGGTTGGAACGGAATCCAGAACCCACCACTGCAGGAAGCTCACCTATCTCTTCTGACAAACTGCCTTTACCATTCTCTTTTCCCTTGCAGTTTCTTCTGTGTTGGCCAAAATGGACCTTTCCCCCATTTCCCAATGTGGACTTCCACTCCTTGGTAGGAGAGACCATCTTGGAATTTAATGAAGGCTTAGCTAAAGCTAAATTCACTCATATTTATACATTTTAGAACAGAGAGGAAAAATGATGCATATCCTGGATTCATATTCATAAGTAATGCTAGATCTCAGGTTATTTCTTGCCCTTCTGTTACTGTCTTAAAAAAAGAATTATAGTATTAGAAAGAAACATATCAGTTATGTTGCCATAGAAAGCCTACTGAGCAACTTCAAGGTTGCTCAATTTGAAGACATTCCTTCTGTCTTTATTTTGCTAACACCTACAATAGTCTTCATATGCAAGATGGAATTTGGCCTGGGCAATAGTTTATTTTCAAGTAATATGATAGTATAATGTGACTGGTTGCATCAGAGTTGTACTCTACTAAGAGTTGTTCTATGCTAACTCTGGAAATCATATCAATGCTTGGATGGAATAGATGGATTATATATACCCAACATGGAGGAAGTGAAAGGAGAAAGTAAAGTGTCCCATAGACATTAAAATAGGGAAAAGGATATATCAAGATATCAGACTCAGTTAGACTGCACAAAAATGTTATCTAAGAATTAGTTAAACTCAAAATATGGTGTGCTGGTCTCATGAAGAATGTCTTCAGATTTGGTAGCTGGTCTGGGAAATATACCTTTTCTGGACTCACTCAATCTTATCAATAATGTTTTTTAAGTGAGTTCTCCAGAATAGTATTCCAATGCTTTCAAGAAGTGGTGGGAGTCAAAAAATTTAATACTGGTTCTGTGGGCATGACTTGGTGGGTGTGGCTTGGCTTGGTGTATATGGCAGGGGAAAGATACTGTAAATCTCCATTCCCTCCCTACTCCAGGGGAAGGATGCTGTAAAATCCCCATTTCCTCCCAATCAGCTGGGACTCAGGAGCCAGAGAATAGATGGGGGTGGAGGATATTTTCTGGTTCGCCAAACAACTCAAAATTTCCTCTACCGGTTCTTCAGAATTGGTCAGAACCTGCTGAATACCACTTCTGCTTTCAAGGTTTGGTCCTCATGCCTGAAGGATGTTGGATGGGAAGAAACAATCTCAAGCTATCTCCAGCCTAGCAGCTGAGAATGATGTACTGTCTCTGTACTGAGGACCTTCCATCTTTGGTCCAGCACTGTCATTCCTGCTGTGTAATCTAGGTGTTTCCCATGGAGCCTCAGGTACTGCTCAACAAGGAGAAGATGGAAGCTATGGTGAGTTGTGAGGGGAGGAGTGCCACCTTTTGAGCTAATTGAGCATTGTCAGCAAGGAGGTGCTCCATCTTGTCTGGCTGCAACCACCATCCCCAAGAGTGGCCCATCCCTCTTTCTGAAATGTGTCCTCCTGGGTCTCTTATTGTAACCTCAGCTGCGATTCCAGAGCAGGAGTGGGGAGCTTGGCTGTGGTTGCTAGCAAGATTCTGATGACTCAGAGATCCCTGGATGTGAGACCCTCTTTGTGGGGTTGAACAAAAGGGATCAGTGGGGATGCTGCTTATTTATCAATCTCCCTGTGTGTGTGGAAAATCAGATTGGATATCAATGTTTAATAGACAAATATAGACATAAGCAATATCAAACATTTCCAAAGCAGCCCTGGAATCTAAATATGTAAATGCTTCTTGCAACTATTGTTCTTAGTAGAGAACAGAACAGAAGGAAGAAATCCAATGTATATCATTACTTATAAATATTGATTTATTTCTTTAAAACATTTATATATGTATTTCTTTATTACACTATTTTCTTTCCTTAATGTATAGTATGGATAGGAGCACATCTCTTTGTCTGCAGGGGTGTGTCTCCCACTATTATTCTGACATATAAACATTCTGACTAATAAAACACTGCAGTGACTCCAGATTATTTGCTTTGGGTCCTGCATTTCGATTCTGCACTGATTCAACATGTGATCAGTTATCACCTTTAAAGCAGTACATGGGGGGGGGGGTTGCAAGATCACCAGTCCCCGAGAGATGCCTTCTGGCTTTCGTCTGAGAAGATGGGGTGACCATTGTGCAAATATATATTCATAAATGAAAACTGACTCCGATGTGAGGCCTAGATTGACTTACCCACAAGCAGACTCTCATTCTGTTATTCCTTTATTCTCTTATTCTGTGATATGGCATGGCACAAAGGATAGTTAAAGCAATGTGTGCATACAGATATTATTTTCTCATCCCAACCATAAACTCTACCAATTGAAGAGACAGCACAGCAGAATTGAAGAATAAAGAATTTAATTTCTACCAGAAAAAAATGAACAGTAACAGAGAATTCTACAATTCACAGCAGATTATGGAGACAAACATTTATGCTCAGAAACACTGATATGGAGATATTAAAACTGTAAATTATTTCATTACAAAATAAAATGAGAAAATATTCCTCTTGAAATAAATAACATATATTTAATACCAGCTACATAGGGCCCTGGGCTTCACTGGAGACAACTGGAAGACATGTGGTGAAAAAAGCCATGATTCCCGCTGATAATAGATTGATTGATGGATTGAATTTGAAGATCACCTAACTCAACCGCATTTATTATAACCAGTTATAGCACATTATAAGGCGAAGGCATTATTAAATGGACATGTTCCTCCTGCTCTGCTATCATGTTTTAGAAATGTTATCAGATACTAATCATGTCCCAGAAATAAATATCTATTTTATGACTGCCTTAGTTAGAGATTTTTGTTCCTTATCATATTTTCCTTACAGTTCAGATGTGGCCTCAATAGGATAATGTAGCATTTGGGGAAAAAGATGCAAGCCAAGAGACCAGCCCCAGAGGCCAAGATGGAGAAGATCTCCACGGCCACCATTGACTTCCCTTTGGTGCTCAGGTAGGTGGGGAGGAAGGAGATCCAAACACTGCAAAAGACCAGCATGCTGAAAGTAATGAACTTGGTTTCATTAAAGCTGTCAGGCAATTTCCTACCCAGAAAAGCTACAGTGAAACTGACCAGGGCCAGGAAACCCAGGTAGGCAAGGGCAGTGTAAAACATCAAATCTGAGTCTTCATTACATTCCAATATGGTTTCTTCAATTAATGAGTGGAAATTTAAGTTAGGAAATGGGGGAGAGGTTACCAGCCAGGTGGAACAAATAATTGCTTGGACCAGGGGACAGGCTACAACAATGGAGTTGGTCAACGGTTTTCCTAAGAGTTTCCTTGTCCTGTTCCCTGGCTTGGTGGCCATGAAGGCCAGAACCACCATGATAGTTTTTGCCAAGACAGAGGAAACCGCAAGAGAAAAGAGAATGGCAAAGACAGTTTGTCGGAAGAGACAGGTAAGATTCCTGGGTTGACCAATGAAGAGGAAGGAGCAGAGGAAGCAGAGCAGGAGGGAGACCAGGAGGATGTAGGTGAGATCTCGATTGTTGGCCTTGACAATTGGAGTGTCATGATGTTTATGGAAAATTGCCAGAACTGATAATGTGATCATCGCCAGAGAAAGGGTGAGTGAAGCTAAAGAATATCCCAGAGGCTCTTGGTAGGCAAGGAAGTGGGTCTTCTTAGCAATACAGTGGTCCTTCTCCTTGTTGGGGTATTGGTCTTCTGGGCAGGGATCACAGGAAGCTGCATCTGAAATCAAGAGTCACTTTGCATTTGGTGGTATATCAAAAAGAGCTAATCATCCTTTAATACTGATAAATCTGGGGATACATTATCCAGAGGCATGGATGTTTTCAGCCCTCAATTTCTCTGCTTTGTATTTTGCATCTGTTCATTCATTCAGACTTTTTTTTTGGCAGAGAAGGGCAGACAGACACAGCTAGATTGATCTTCTCTTTCTCCAATGTTTCTATCATTTTCCTGGGGGACTGATAATGCTGATAGAAGAAGCAAAATAATGAAAATTAAAACTTGAATCTCACACTCCTTTCCTTCATGAAAAGATGGGTAGCTGGATTTCCCAGTGGTTTTTAAGAGAAATAATAGAACATCCAGAAGGGAACCCATGAATTGTGTCTTGAAACTGCTTCGCATTAAATTGATGAGGAACATGAAAGGTGGCTGGGGTGAGGGGGGTGGGGCTTGTCAATTTGGATCTATAAACAGAGAGGTACTGCTGAAAAACATGAATATGTTGAAGAATGTAACTTGCCAAAAATGGCAAAAAGTTGGTATTTGTTTTGAATTGTTTTCCTGATCCTGGATGATTAGTGATCAAATTGTGCTCTACCTGTCTGATTAGAAATGGTGCCTTCTGAACAAGGAGCACATTCATAGCAGCAGACCTGCTCTTCCTCTGGAACACTTCTCCTCTCTCCTGCCTGGCACCTCTTGATGCCACACCTGGCAAAGGGCACCTTCTACAAGAAAAAAAAGAGAAAATATGCTCACCCACTCACACATACACAGAAGTGTGTTTTAGGCAGTTTATTAATGTCCCCCAGCAATTCCCTTCTCCCGGCCTCAGAACTGTCGCAAATAAACCCAGCCACAAGCAGGCCAAGATTAGTCCTCAAGGCAATGGCTGATGGTCCATAAAACAATGGAAAGTTGCTGCAGCAAATCACTCCACAACTTACTGTATATCCACCAGGCCAAATTGAAATATACCCACAAGAGCTCACTTGGCAAGAGAAAGGCAGAAAGTCAAGCAGGAAGCACAAACAAACACACTGTCAGGGTTCTGATGGATGCCCTAATTAAACCATGAAACAAGTTTCAAAACAAACACAATTATTTCTTAGGACCAACATATTGGCACATACCCAAGTGGAGTCAGCTCTGTCCCACATAATTTACAGCTAAACTATGATCTGTTTCCCCCCTCTCCCCACAGTGTGTCATAAATCACATTCTCCAATGGAGGACTTTCATGGGCTGCAGAAATCATGCCTCTGAGATACAGCTCTGAGAAAGGTATGCATGGAATGTTCTTCTGTTTCTGGTTGCTGTGCTGCTGCATCAGTTCCCCCCGCCTTGCCTATTGCAACTTGATAGCAGGCCAGGAATGTTTTATAAGATGACATACACATCCATAAACCAAACACATTGTTCCCAGCAATGTCTTCCTCTGCCTGCTGTAATAAATAGATTTCCTGTGCAGCCCGTCAAGCTGGACAGGGCCTTCTCCCAAGTAATCTGGCAGATCTCCTTTACTCTTGTCTTTTCTCTGTCTGTGTGCTCTCGGAACCACAAAGGAAGCTCACTCCTCCTCCTCTTCACTGACCTGCAAGCTGTCCTCAGCCAAAGCCTCCTATAAATCTTTTTTGGCCAGCAGTTCACAGTCATTAATTAACCCAGTTCCTGATGTGCCAGGAATGTGCTTACCCTCCCTTGAGCCAGCCTCTGAGGAAGAGGAGTTGTCCAAGGTAGACATCACCAAAAATATTGTAGATGGCTTAAGCAACCAATATGCTTCATTTATTCATTTGTACATTTCCGTATCCATCATAAGTATGTCTTCAAAAGATACAGTTAACTAGCATGTAGCAAAAACCAGGGACAGCTACCAGGGTATTAAGGCTAGTCCAAACTACTATTGGATGCTGGAGATTGGAACTGATATTTGGAATGCAAAAGAAGGCTTGTGAATTGAGGTACAACATTTCTAAAGCAAACTAACTGCGTCCTTGGTTTGAAGCAGAATTTCTTCCTAATATCAACCCTTTTTGACCTCAAATATGTTACATACAAAACAGATTTTTCATCCAATGGTTGCCAAAGTTTTTATTCCTAAACCAGTTTTCCAGTTAGAAGGATGTTTTTCATCCCAGGAAGAGTCTTCTTCTGAATTTATTTGACTTCCAACTCACCTTTCTTGCCCAGACAATTGCATCAGAGTTGATGGTGAAATACTGGCCTGGGGGAGCTCCAGGATCTATTTGTCCAACTTTCACAGGGACAAAAGATTGATTGGGGAGGAAAATCCAGTTGAGAAGATCATAACCAGCAGATCCCAGTCCATTTTCTGAGAAGGAGATTTCCTTTCCAGCACTGTTGTTGAACTGGGCATTCCTCAAATATGGAAGAAGCTGAAAGAAAAGAGATGCTCTGAAATTGGAGTCATTGGCTGAAACCCCAGTGGCTTCTATCATTCTGGCCTGGCCAATATCTTAGGACCGTGATGGTGAACTTATGGCATGCATGCCACAGGTTGTATGCAGAGCCATATTTTCTGGCATGCAAGCCATCTGCTCCAGCATGGATTCGCATACCGACCAGCTGATTTCCAAACTTCCAAAATGCCTGTTGGGTCCATTTTTCACCCTCTCCAGCCTCCAGAAGCTTTCCTAGACCCTGTGGAGGGTGAAAATGGCCTTCCCCACTCCCCGGAGGAAATACCAATCTCAGGTTGGAGGCAAGCAGTGCGGCGGGCATGGGGGGGAAGTAGCATGGGGGGATTGTGCCTGCATGCACATGTGGGGTCATGCTTTGTATTATGTGTGCACAGGCTCTTGCATGTGCGTGCTCCCATTTTTGGCACCCAGCAAGAAAAAGGTTAGCCATCACTGTCTTAGAAGATGTGTATATATCTGAGCATCTAGAGGAGTTTCCTTGGTAGAGATCTGAGCAATCAAGTGTAACACCCACTTTTTAAGTACTTCCCAAAACTTCAAATTATTCTCTTTCACATTGGGCATTTTGTACCATGCCTTCTTCAACGGCAATTTCATGGGAATTAAATCTACATACAAAGATTTCACTGAATTCCTTCACAGAAAGAATAGTGGAAGCCTGGAACCAACTTACAGCAGAAACTTTGGGGAGCAGTCTTCAGTAACTGAGTTTAAACTCTCCTAGGATAAACACATGTCCATCAACTGACAAAAATGAAAAAAAAATCAAAAATAAAAGTAATAAAGTCAATTTCAATAATCAAACAAATAAATTAAAAATAAATAAATAAAAACGAATAAACTCAAAGAGAATACTCAGTGGACCGATAGATCTTTTTCACTGTCAGTTTTCTATGCTTCTAATTATTCTCCTTATCAGGATTTTTTCCCCCGATTAATTCTAGGTTGGATCTCTCTGATAATTTTCCATCCGTTACTTCTTGTCCCAGGTTGGTCCTTTCATCTCTGTGAGAGCACCTCAAAGGTTGGAAGACTGCTATATGTCACCCCAAATCTTACTAATTCATTAGATACCTACAAAACTGAGGTGGAAAACTAAAGGAGGATGAGGTGTTTGGTGGAGTTATCAAGGGGACATTGAAGCTACCACAGCTGAGTAAAACATATCAGAGCCTTAAGCCTTCCTAAGGTGCAAACTAGCTACCACCACCTGGTGACAAGCAATTGTTTCCTCCCAAGAACTGTGTGACAGAGAAACAAATCAGTCAAGTGGAAAATTCCAAGGCTACTGAAGTTTTTAGGCTGGAAGTGAGAGGACAGTACAAGTGTTGGGTAAAAGGGGATTAAGCCATGGGAAATGGAGAAGAATTCCCAATCCTTAAAATTGAAGGCTAGCAAGGAATGGTCGTGATGCTGCCTTGATAGCTAGAAAAGTGTAAAGGTAAAAGAACATGGAATGAATGGATAATTTGCAAGTTGCTTAGCTATTACTATGGAATCAAAATAAAGGAATTAAGGGCTACTGCTTTATTTATGGTTAACATGAGCCTTGGTGGCGCAGTGGTTAGGGTTTGGGCTCCTGCTGCTGCCTGCAAGTTGGCAGTTCAAATCCCACAAGGCTCAAGGTTCACTCAGCCTTCCATCCTTGGGTAAAATGAGGAGCCAGATTGTTGGGGGCAAGAAGCTGAGTCTGTAAACCACTTAGAGAGGGCTGTAAAACATTGTAAAATGGTATATAAGTCTTAGTACTATTGCTAAATGCTATTTCTACTATGCACATTGAAGGAATTCTCTCCAGAAAATAGTGGGAAGAACTCCTGAAGAAAAATGTATTAATTCATATTTGTGCATTTCAGAAAAGAAGAGAAAATGGTACTTTCATGCATAAGTAATAAAGTAGAGAAGCATAAATATTAATAGTTAACAAACCTCAAGTTACTTCCCTGAACTTCTACTGTTACTATCACCAACAAAAAAAACCCTCTCTTAATAAAGGGAATGTATCAATTACATTGCCACAGACAGGTTGATAAGACGCTTCAAGGTTGCTTTTGAATGGGACAATTGGCAAACATTCCTTCTCTGTTCCTGCTTTGCTAACACTTCCTCACTCCTTTAAGGTTTTCTTTTCCTTGCAGTGCCTGCCCTGGTTTGTGACTTCCCTGGCTAGAATTTAGTTGAGTACCTCTCTATAATTGGTTTTCGGAGACAACCTGAGGTGATTCTGCAAATATGTCTACTAGGACTTCAGTTGACCCATTGAAGCATCTGGCAGAACTGTCCTCTTGCTCTTCCACACATCCTCCCTGCAATGGCCACTCCATGACATTCAGACAACCTTTGACGGTCTTTTTAGGAACCTTTTAGGAAATTCTTAGCCACATGAATAATATGGACAACTGGTTTGGTTTATTTCTCTTTTCCCCTTGTACCCCTATTGAATCAAAAATTAGACTTAATGTGTGTTGTTGTTTTTCTTTAAATATTTGCTGTTTTAATCTGCTTTGAGCTGCAGTGATATGATGCCATGCAGATATTTAATCACTAATTCAAGAAATCCACATGGAGAACTTCTTCTCTAAGGATCTGTGGACTGGATAAAAAGATCCTAGAAATTACCTGCCATGCCTGGACATTTGAGATCCTCTTTCCAAGTCTTAGGATGGCTGGTCGCCTTCTAGATCCATGCATGGCATGTAGTCCATGTGCCACAGCATAAATGGCATTGTAGATATTGTAGCTTTCACCTGTCATGCTTGTTTCAAATACGTAAGATGGCAGATTCTGTACATTCTCCTTTCCTGTACATGGTTTGTTCCCCTTTGGGGGGATCCTGCCTGGTTTGTGGATCTTGCAGTCAAAGACCGATTTCCACCACAGTGGGAGAAAGAGGTCCCCTTGTGGGTACAAAGGGTCTAAAGACATGAGAAAATGGCTGAATTCTGAGATATCCCCGGTGTGGTCCCTAAAATACAAGGCCCCATGAAAAAACTTTAGACCTTGCAATATATATTCACTGCTCATTGCATTAAGTTTCCAATTGGATGTAAAGATCCAAACTTTCAGAAATGATGCATTTCTAGACATTTCAAAAGCATCAATAATTCCCCATACATTTACAATAGCATTGGAGTCTCCAAACATAATAATCACTTCACCTTTAGACCAAGTGTTGAAAACATGGTATAATTCCGAGTCTGGAATACCAGAAAAATCAAATGTTATGATTTCAGTGAATGCCAGGCAAATCTCCTTCTCCTTCAGCATCGGCACCAGAGATGAGATGAAATGTTCTGCATCATCATCTTCAGGGGCCAGAAGCCCAACCCAGTTCCACTGGAAATGCAGGAGCAGCTGGACTAGACCCACACACTGAGGAGATTCCTTGGGGTTAATCCGGAAGAAGGAGGGATAAACTCTTCTGTCTCCCTGAGAGAACTCAAAGCCAACACCGAGCTGGAGAAAGTGAGAATCCTCTTTAAGAGACAAAGTATATTTTAATGCTGACATTAAGGGTCCCCACAGGGTGGTTTGTTGCCCAGCAGTCAGGTTCATCCACTTTGAGTGGCAGGCTTCACCTTCCTCCCGTTTTAGGAAGAGCCACAAGTTACCTATTTTACCTGGTTGTGATAGATCAGAAGTCAAGGAAACAAACCATCCACCTGATGCAGAGAATAAGATGCACGGCAGTTGATAAACTTCTTTGAAAGTCAGGAAATAATTCCTCTTGGCAAGTACAGCGTTTCAGAACTACATCATCACTTTGCAGTTATATAAAAAATATCACAACATATAAAATATAAAAATCCATTGTATGGATTATTTAAGTCTGATAATACTGATGTCCTCCCCCCCATCTTTGTTTTAATCTTCTGTGGCTTCTGTGTGTGTTTCTACTGTTTGTGTATTCCATCCTGTATCCAGTGCAGCCCCCTTACCTGTGGGACCTTGAAGAGGCTGAAGATGGAGGCCATCTGCCTTGAGGATTTGGGGTTGTCACCCCCAATGATAGAGAGCAGAGGGTTCTGCCTGTCACATTTGTAACCTGGAACCATTCGGCCTCGGGTGGAGAGCAGGGAGAGGCTGTATATGAAAATATTCCTCTCCTTCTGCTGATTTTCATAGATGTGGAAGCCAAGCGTGATGTTGGGGAGGAGAACCAGATCCTTGTTGATCTCTGTGACAGCAAACATCAAGGCCAGGAACTGCTGGTAATTTTGGGGTAGAAGTCTAGAATGAGAAAAAGATTAGGGAACATTATAGGAAAGCTCTTGTGTGCTGGTGGAGTTGCCTTGCCTTTTTTGTGTGTCCTTGGAGTAGGAAGTCACAAGTTCCATTGGGTTGTTTTGGTTTCTTTAAGGATGTTCTTTGATTGCACTTGGATTGCATTTTATACCCCTCTATTCTCTTTCCCTTCTTCACTTTCCTCCAGTGGCTCCCCAGTTGCTCCTCTTTCTCCTTAATCATTTTCTTTCTCTCTCAGAGTAGCTACTTCAGGTCTGAGCCAAAGACTCCAGTATTTTTTTCTGTTTATGTACACTGAGAGCATATGCACCAAAGACAAATTCCTTGTGTGTCCAATCAAACTTGGCCAGTAAAGAATTATATTATCTACTACTACTACTATTATTATCCTCTATTATTCATGAGCTCTGCTGATTCCTAAACTGGGGATTTTTGGCAGTGCCCCACACTAGAAAAGGATGGAGCTTTCCTTTGAGGTTTTTTTTTTACCATGACTTTCTTTAATATTATAATTCAACTTCTTCATTATGCCATTACAGTCGCTTCCCACTTTGATATAGTTTATAATGACCCTGATGAAGACTTTTGAAAGACTCAGAATTCTAGCCTTATGCTTAAGTTTGGCTCTTTATTAAGGAAAGAGTAGCAATAGCCCTTAGGATTATATAGTGCTTTACAGGACTCTTGGAGTGGTTTACAGAGTCAGCATATTGCCCGCAACAATCTGGGTCGTCATTTTGGTAAGGAGAGGAGGATGGAAGGGAGAAGAAGAGAAGGAGAGAGGGTAAGGAGGGGAATAGGAAGGATAGGAGAAGGGAAGAAAGGAAGAAGGAAGGGGATGGAGAGGAGGAAGGAAGGAAGTAGAGAAGGGAGGGAGGGAGAAAAGAAAGGGAAAATAAGGTGGTGCTACAACAGGAGGAAGGAATGGTAAACAAAGCAACCCAAACTGTATATTATAACCTATTAAATGAAATAATAAATGTATAAAAAGATAAATGTAAAGAAGAATAACCATTATGTGAATGTATACTTAAAATGGTACGTAAGAGAATAAAAAAAAATTCTGGGTCCTCATTTTACTAGCTTGGAAGGCTGAAGGCTGAGTCACCCTTGAGCCAGTCGAGCTAAATCCCTGGCTGTGAACAAGCCCTGAATCCAAAAGAAAGAAAACAATCATCTACATCTTTCCCCTCCAGGTGACACTTACGAAATCCCTTCCGTAAACAGAGATGGGTGCTTTTGAAAGTCAGCCACACTGGAGGTCACAAACGTTACCAGGGGTAAATTCCCTCCAATAATCAGATCGCCAGGCCTGTAAAATTCCCACTGATAGCGAAACTTTGTCTGTTTTGGTAACACACACATGGTTTGAATGTCTTTAGCAGTCGATGGAGGCAGGAGGCAGAAGAGCAGCAGCAGCAGCAGGAGAGGCATCCCAATAATTACAGTCAGCCTCCCTCCCAGATTAGAGTTTGGGCAGAAGCAGAATTGCATTGGAAATCTCAGCAGAGCTTTAGCACAAGAGGCAGCTTCCGTGTCTTCCGGATGGCCTCGGGGCAGGTTTATCTGCTTTCTCTTCGCATTAACACATTTGTATTTTATCCTTTTATTACATTCTATCTTATTCCAAAATTGGATTATGTGCTGTTATTTTATTTTAATGATAAGGTTGCAAGGCTAAGCAATCAATAAACTTCTATTATATCCACCATGCTTTCTCTTACCTGTGTTAGGACTTTACATGAAGACCAGCTGAGTCTCACCGAACTCCAGAGTTAGTTCTTTGGAAGACAAAGCAAAGGTTTTTCCCTGGAAGATTTCTGTGGGTTGAAATCCACAGGGGATACATTAAGAATTACTGTTCTTCTGGTAATTGCAGGAAAAGCTACTGTTCTACCCACTGAGCAATTGATGTCATTTGCACATTACATAGTTCAAACATGTTTGTGTCTCTTATTGCAAATCCACACCGTAGATGGTCTTGAGAGTCAAGGTGAAGTTAAGTTTTTGATCAACATGAAAGTGAACACCTGCACACAAGATAATAAAGATGACACTAAATTGACAGGAATAGCCAAAACCTCAAGATCCCAAAAGGTCTTGACAAACTTGAACAATGGGCCCCATCCAACAACATGAATTTCAATGTGGAGAAAAGCAAACTGTTACATTTAGGCAGGAAAAATCAAAGGCATAAGGACAGATTAGGCAAGACCTGGCTCAAAAACAGTAACTGCGAGAGTTGGAGTCTTCGTTGATGTCCACTTGAACATGAGCCAGCGGGGTACAGCAGCAGCCAAAAAAGCTAATACAATCTTGGGTTGTATAAACAGAGGCATAGAATAAAGTGAACTAATATGTCATATGATTTTGATTCTTACTAGTGAGACCACATATGGAATACTGCAACCAATTTTGGTCACCAGACTACAAGAAAGATGTTGAGACTTTGAAAAAAAAGTTCAGAGAAGAGCAACTAAGCTGATCAAAAGCCTGGAGACTAAACCATGTGAAGAATAGCTTTCAGGTTTTGGGTTTGGCTACTCTAAAGAAAAGAAGAATCAGGGGTGACATGATAGCAGTATTTTAGGCCACAAAGCATAGGGGGTCAAATTATTCTCCAAAGAACCAGAGGGCAGGACAAGAAGCAATGGATGGAAACTAATAAAAGAGAGAAGCAACCTGGAATCAAGTAAAAATATCCTTACAGTGAGGAGAATTAAGCAGTGGAACAGCTTGCTACCAGAAATTGTGGGTGATTCATCACTGGAGGTTTTTAAGAAGAGACTAGACAGTCACTTTTCTGAAATGGTATAGGGTTTCCTACTTGAGCATCAGGCTGGACTAGAAGGCCTCTAAGGTCCCTTTCCAGCTCCTGTCAGCCTCTGCTTTGCTACTGCTTCGGCTGCCATTGAAATGGGGAGGGGGGCATGGTATTTGGGAGGGGAATCATTGTTGTGCTGGAGGAAGTTTCTAGACACTGAACTGACCACCTTACTGCACATGTGGAGGAGGAGTGTTTCCTGCCAACAGTCCAGCATTCCATCCTGGTGATGCCTTTCAAAGTTATCTCACACCTGTCATTTGGGAGAATTATGATTGGACTGTGCACGGGGATGCCAAGGGGAGGGGAATGAATTATACAATATATTATTCGCTTTCACACCTAATTAACCAGACTTAGCTTAGCTTTGCAACTGTTCATTTATAATTAGTAAAAGTACACTTGATTTCAACAAATGGAGTCCAGTGGTTTTCTTTCCTGATTACTGAATGAAGAAATGCTGACAGCTCCATTCTGTTGTAAGATGGAGTTTGGCCTGCGTCATAATATGTTAGCAATAGCACTAGCATTTAGACTTACAAAATATACCACTTCATAGTGCTTTACAGCCCTCTCTAAGCGATTGACAGAGTCAGCCTCTTGCCCCCAACAATCTGGGTCCTCATTTTACCGACCTTGGAAGGATGGAAGGATGAGTCAATCTTGAGCCTGGTGAGATTCGATCTGTCAAATTGCTGGCAGCCGGTGATCAGAAGCAGTAGCCTGCAGAAAAGATAAGGGAAACCCTCACACATATGTGCTAGTTGCTCCCGGTGCTCATCTCTATTTCAAAGCCACTGTCCGAAGATGTCTCCATGGTCATATGGCCAGCATGACTAAACTCCAAAGGCACACAGAACGCTGCTACCTTCCCACCAAAGTTCCTATTTTTCTACTTTCATTTTTACATGCTTTCAAACTGCTAGGTTGGCAGAAGCTGGGACAAGTAACGGGAGCTCACTCTGTTAGGTGGCACTTGGGATTTGAACAGCCAGAATGTTTTCTTCAATCGTGAACATGTGCCTATGATTTTTCCTACACAAAAGAAAGACTTGCATATGTCCATCTTGAATTGACCTAATTGGATTCTGACTATTAACCCATCTTGTTGAGATCTTTTTTCAATCCTGATCCAATCCTCTATGACAGTATTTCTCAATCATGAGAACTTTAAGATATGTGAACTTCAACTCCCAGATGTTCCTAATCAGCAAGATGGATAGAGAATTATGGGAGTTGAAGTCCACAATTGTTAATGTTGCTAAAATGGAGAAACATTATTCTAAGATATTATTTCCCTCCTATGATTTTTACTAACTGGAAATATAATAAGTGTATTTTTAATTTTTTGTCCAAGTCATTTATAATATTTTGAAAAGCACAGGGCATAGGAAGAAGCCTTCAACACTGAAATCTCCTTCTAGCTTAGAGTATACTGTATTTCAATACCTTTATTCAACCAGTTCATAGCCTCATAGTTCAGCCTCCATTTTGCTCTCTACTTTACTGGGCTTGATCATTTTATCCCCCCACTCAGAAAGAGAAATTTAGATTCATTTTGTTAACTTGCTCAATATAGTAAAAAAAAAAATTAAAGTAAAAGTTGCTACTTTCCACACAAATAAGACATTCTTATGCCTCATTATATTTTCTCTCTGATTCAAATCAGGCCTCAATAGGATAATAAAACATTTGAGGAAAAAGATGCAAGCCAAGAGACCAGCCCCAGAGTCCAAGATGGAGAAGATCTCCACAGCTACCATGGACTTCCCTTTGGTGCTCAGATATGTGGGGAGGAATGAGATCCAAACACTGCAGAAGACCAGCATGCTGAAAGTAAAGAACTTGGCTTTGTTAAAGCTGTCAGGCAGTTTTCTAGCCAGAAAGGTCACTGTTAAACTGACAAGGGCCAGGAAGCCCAGGTAGGCAAGTCCAACATAAAACATTAAAGCCGAGCCTTCATTACATTCCAAGATGGGCTCTCCTACTAAGGTGTGGAAGTCCATGTTGGGAAATGGGGGAGAGGTGACAAGCCAGATGACACAAAGAATTGCTTGGACCAGAGGATAGGCTATGACCATGGAGTTGGTCAATGGCTTTCTTAAGAGTTTCCTTGCCCTGTTCCCTGGCTTGGTAGTCATGAAGGCCAGAACCACCATAACAGTTTTTGCCAAGACAGAGGAAACTGAAAGGGAAAAGAGAATGGCAAAGGCAGATTGTTGTGAGAGACATGTGAGGTTCCCAGGTCGGCCAATGAAGAGGAAGGAGCAGAGGAAGCAGAGCAGGACGGAGACCAGAAGAATGTAAGTGAGATCTTTGTTATTGGCCTTGACGATTGGCGTGTCATAATGCTTAAGGAAAACTGCCAGGACTGCCAATGTGATCATGGAGAAAGAAAGAGTGAGAAGAACTAAAGCATATCCCAGGGATTCTTAATAAGAGAGAAAGTGGATCTTCTTGGTAATGGGGTGGTCCTTGTCCATGTTGGAATATTGCTATTCTGGGCAGGGATCACAGGAAGCTGCATCTGAAATCAAGCATCACTTGACATTTGGTGGTATATAAAAAAGAACAAACCATCCTTCAATATTGATTATCCTGGGAATATGTTAACCTGAGAAAAAGATCAAGTTCTCTAAATGTTTATGGGCATTCTCAGTCATCCAGGTCATGGTTGTCCCAAAGGTGCTTTTTCAAGATTCCAGAAAGTCCACTTTCCTCTTGAAAAAGCACCTAGTTCTCTATTTCGCATTTTGGATCGACTCATTCTGAGAATTTGTTTCTACAGGGAAGGGCAGGTAGACACAGTTAGATGGGTCTCTCCTTTCTCCAATAGGTCTATGAACCTCCTGGGAGACTGATAGTGCTGACAGAAGAAGCACTTCTTAAATAATAAAAATAAAAGCTTAGCCCTCACAATCCACTCCATCATGCAAAATTTGATTGTTGGTTTTCTTGATGGGTTGCAAGAGAAGAACTAGAAAATCTAGTAAGGGAACCCATGAATTTCTGCCCTGAAACAATTCTGCATTAAATTGCTGAGGAGCAGGAAAAGTGGCCAGGAGGATAATTTAGATCCATCAACTCAAGGTTCTGCTGAAAAGGATGAATGTTTTGAAAAATGTTCATCTTGGAAGATCTACATTGAAAATGTGCTCTACCTGTCTGATTAGAAATGGTCCTTTCTGGAAAAGGTCATCTTGGAGTGCAATTAAGGCTCAGCTTCAATGTTTTAAGCTGTCCTCACCTACTTGGGTTTCCTAGCCCTGTTCAGTTTCAACGTGGCCTTTCTGGCTAGGAAATTGCCTGATAGCTTTAATGAAGCCAAGTTCATTACTTTCAGCATGCTGGTTTTTTGCAGTGTTTGGATCTCCTTCCTCCCCACATACCTGAGCACCAAAGGAAAGTCCATGGTGGCTGTGGAGATCTTCTCCATCTTAGCCTCTGGGGCTGGTCTCTTGGCTTGCATACTTTTCCCCAAATGCTACATTATCCTATTTAAACCTAATCTGAATTGTAGAGAGAATATAATGAGGCACAAGAATATCTGATCATACTATTTATTTATGAAACATAGTTATATTAGAACACAAGTTACACATAAGTGACTCCAGCTGGATTACAACGTTAAAAATCACAGCATAAAACCCTATTAAATTGCCCTATTGCACTCCCATTTATGCAGAGATTTTGACTGGATAAATTGATTTTGATCCTCTTTTTTCTATATAATCCATTCTGGTTTTTTAAAATAGCAATAGCAGTTAGATTTATATACCGCTTCATAGGGCTTTCAGCCCTCTCTAAGCGGTTTACAGAGTCAGCATATTGCCCCAACAACAATCCAGGTCCTCATTTTACCCACCTCGGAAGGATGGAAGGCTGAGTCAACACTGAGCCGGTGAGATTTGAACAGCCGAACTGCAGAACTGCAGTCAGCTGAAGTAGCCTGCAGTGCTGTATTTAACCACTGCGCCACCTCGGCTCTATTAAATCTTTTTTTGTTTGTTTCTGTTTTCTATTTCTGTCCTGTCAAAGTTTTTAATTTCTTTTGTTTTTTCCTGCTTCTTTGTTCCTCCTTCACTCTTCTCCTCTTCCAACTCTTGGCTGCATCTGAGGGAAATTACCGGAAGGACTCAAAGGTGCCTTTTCAAGAGGCAACTGGACTTTCTGCTTTTTCTGTGAAGACATTTTGCTTCTCATCCAAGATACCACTCTGACTGGATGGTGGGAAATGGAAGTATTTCATTCCCCACCATCCAGTTCCATTCAAATCCTTCCATTCCCCACCATCCAGCCAGAGCTGGAGAAGCTTCTTGGATGAAAAGCAAAATGCCTTCAAAGAAAAATCAGAAAGTCCAGTTGCCTCTTGAAAAAGCACCTTTGGGACAACAACAACTTGGATGACTGAAAATCTCCATAGACATTTACTGGAAGGAATTTTCCCTCCTGCAAGTTCTGAAGGGAAGCAATCAACATCAAATGAAGTACTAATACCACTCGAAAAAGCCTTAGTAAGACCACATCTAGAATCCTGCGTCCAATTTTGGTCACCACACTATAAAAAAGTTGTTGAGACACTAGAAAAAGTGCAGAGAAGAGCAACCAACCAAACAGCAGCCAGGGGTGGGACCTCTCTCTCTCTCAGTCAACACTGATTTTTATCTGTCCCATAGAGATGAATAAACCCAGCAAAATGCAGTGTCACCCACTCCCTGTCAGTGTTCCAAATATCATCCAGAATTAAATCAGAATTCAAGGCATAGCTTTCATCAAAGTTCCAATTTAATCAGACACATGTTGGTACAAACTGTGGAAACCCGAATCTGAAAGCTTCCAGGTTTTCCCCACCCAGTTGAAAGTTCAAGATCTTGCCCCCCACACCCACAAGTCCATCACATGGTCCAATATTCCTCTGCCATGCTGGCATTTCCACCCATCTACTTCCTGTCAGGTGCAGAGGTGCGGAGACAAAAGATGACCTTGGATTTCTGGAAATGAATGTTTTATTATGACAATGACATATTCTTCTCCTTACTATTCCCCCTCCCTATTCCCCACTAATGAAACAGCATAGAAAAATAATAGAAAGTGTGGCAAAGATCCTGGAAGGAATATGATTGCAGGCCTGACACTCCCACTCCATGGACCCATTAGAGAAGGATACCATGGTAAATGATATCAAAGACAACTAAGAGGTCAAGTTGAGCCAAAAGGGATGCATGACTCTTACCAAACTTGCCAAACCAAATATAATATTCTGCCTTTTTAAATATTTCTCAAAATATTTCATTCTTCTGGAGTAGTGGGCTTCCCTCAATTTCATACCCTGACTGAATGGTGCCTAGACGGATTGCTTCATCCAGGGCTCTTTCAAGATAATCCTTCTGTCAGGCGTGCAGCCATCTTTTCTTCTGGATCTTTGGCTTGCCACACTTTCTATTATTCTACTATGCATTTTCTATTGTGGGAAAATGGGAGAGGTGATTGTATGGAGTGAGATACTATATAGCCATAACAAAATTCTTTCTAGAAAGCCAAGGTTATCCTATGTCTCTGCACTTTTGAACCTGACCGGATCTGGATGGGTGGAACTGCCAGCCTGCCATTGGGAGATTGGACCATGTGATGGACTTGTGGGTATGGGGACAAAATCTTGAACTTTCAACTAGGTGGAGAAAAACTGGAAGCTTTCAGATTTGGGTTTTCCCAGATATGCCAACTCGGCTCTCTTAATTTATTGGAACTTTGAGCAATACTTTGCCTTGGACTCTGATTTACTCTTGGATGCTCTTTGGAACACTGATGCCTTCTTTCAAGGATGAATATATGCTGCTCCAGTTTCACTACTGGGTCTGATCCCAATCATGGCAGATTGCCTGCCTCTACTCTTGCCATTGCTCTTGCCTCTGTTTTCTCTATTCCTCATGAAAATTCAGACTCTACACAGTTCAAGTTGAGGCTGTTTAACAAACTGAAGGTTTTCAAAGGCCTTTCTGGCCATGGATATAATCTGCTCCTTGAGCAGGAGATGAGAATCCAGGAAGACCCCCCCCCCTTCATAGATACAGTGCAATGACACGTGAGATCAAATAGGGAATTTCCCAATACAGAGAAGACCAATAATTCACAACTGCTTGATTTGTGTCAAGAAACCTTAGGATATATTTTAGTTTTTCTTTCTCTCTTTTTCTCTGTGATCACTTCTGTAGTCCTGGTGATTATCTATAAACATCATGACACACCGATTTTGAAGGCCAACAACCGAGATCTCACCTACATCCTCCTGGTCTCCCTCATGCTCTGCTTCCTTTGCTCCTTTCTTTTCATTGGTCAACCTGGGAAGGTCACTTGTCTCTTCCGAAAAACTGACTTTGCCATTCTGTTTTCTCTTGCAGTTTCCTCTGTGTTGGCAAAAACTATCATGGTAGTTCTGGCCTTCATGGCCACCAAGCCATGGAACAAGTCAATGAAACTCTTAGGAAAACCATTTTCTAACTCCATTGCCATATAAAATAAGAAAGTATACAATAAAAAAAGCTGAGTGATTGTTGCTAACCACAGGTATATTGCAACTAGTTACAGCACTCTATAGAAACTTTTTAATGGAAAAAATTCATCCTTCATGTCATCATATTTTAAACATTTTTATCACATTCTAAATATGCCTCAAAAACATAATGTCAGCATTCCAAACATCATCCAAAATTAATTCAGAGTACAAGGCAGAGCTTTCCTCAAAGTTCCAATTTACTAATAGAAACAGGTTGGTACATCTGTGGAAAACCTGAATCTGAAAGCTTCCTGGGTTTTCCCACCCGGTTGAAAGTTCATGATCTTGCCCCCACACCCACAAGTCCATCACATAGTCCAATCTTCCACTGCCACACTGGCAGTTCCACCCATCCAGTTCCAATCAGGCTCAGAGGTGTAGAGACAAAGGATGATCTTGGTTTTTAGAAGGAATTTTTTATTTTGACAACCACACATTCTACTCCTTACTATTCCCCCTCCCAATTCCCGACTAATGAAACAGACTAGTAAAATAAGGGAGAGTGTGGCAGGCCAAAGATCCTAAAAGGAACCAGCTGCAGGACTGACACATAAATGAGGCCAATTCTTGCATTAGTTAGAAATTCTTGTTCCTTACTATATTTTCTCTACAATTCAGATCCGGCCTCATTATAATAATGTAGCATTTGGGGGAAAAGATGCAAGCCAAGAGAGCGGCCCCAGAGGCCAAGATGGAGAATATCTCCACGGCCACCATGGACTTCCCTTTGGTGCTCAGGTAGGTGGGGAGGAAGGAGATCCAAACACTGCAAAAGACCAGCATACTAAAAGTAATGAACTTGGCTTCATTAAAGCTATCAGGCAATTTCCTAGCTAAAAATGCCAACGTGAAACTGACAAGGGCCAAAAAACCTAGGTAGGCAAGGACAGTGTAAAACATTAAAGTTGAGCCTTCCTTGCATTCCAAGATGATTTCTCCGAACAAGGAGTGAAAGTCCCAGCTGGGAAACGGAGGAGAGGTTATCAACCAGGTGGCACAAATAAGTGCTTGGACTAGGGGAAAGACCAAAACAATGGAGTTGGTCAATGGTTTCCCTAAGAGTTTATTTATCCTATTCCCTGGCTTGGTGGACATGAATGCCAGAACCACCATGACAGTTTTTGCCAACACAGAGGAAACTGCAAGGGAAAAGAGAATGGCAAAGGAAGTTTGTCGTAAGAGACAGGTGATCTTCCCTGGTTGACCAATGAAGAGGAAGGAGCAAAGGAAGCAGAGCAAGAGGGAGACCAGGAGGATGTAGGTGAGATCTCGGTTGTTGGCCTTGACAATCGGTGTGTCATGATGTTTATAGAAAATCACCAGGACTGCAGAAGTGATCACAGAGAAAAATACAGTAAGAAAAACTAAAATGTATCCCAGGGTGTCTTGATAGGCAAGGAAGTGTATCTTCTTGGCAATGCATTGGTCCTTGTCCTTGTTGGGAAATTGGTCTTCTGGGCAGGGTTCACAGTGAGCTGCATCTGAAAAAAAGTCTTTGTCTAAGGATTTCTTGAGCAACCACCATGCACATTATTCCCCCCCCCCAAAGATGATACAGGTGTTGACTTTCTGCTGTTGGCCTATCCAGAAAGGGAATGGTGAAAGAACCCATGTGCAATTTATGGGGCATTGAAAAGAGTAAACCATCCTTCATTAATGATGATCAAGGAGATAGATTAGCCAGAGACAAGGTTTTGTTCAGTTCCAGCTATCCATTCACTGTGGACCTCCACGAGTAATATGGCTTTCAGTCTGAGGCGCCTGCCTCTTTTTTTCCCATTTTATAATGGAACACTAAGAAGAATGACAGATCTGTTATCCAGGAATGCTTCTGTTTTGTTTGTGTGTATGTTATCTTTGCCTTAACCTCTCTGTATAAGGGTTCCATGTAATACCCCCAATGAAATAAAACTCAGAGGCCCGAGTTTCGTCCAAGTTCTAATTTATTAGAAATGTCATATTGGCACATCTGAAAAAACCCAAATGTGAAGGTTTCCAGGTTTTCCACACTCAGGTTCCTTGCCCAGCACCCACATGTCCATCACATGGTCCAATCAGACTCTATCCCAAGAGAGGTTTCCTCCCAGGTGCAGGTACAAGATGACCTTGACTCTATGATAAAGAATCTTATTCTGACTATATATCTCCCATGCACCATGCAATCTTCCCTCCCAGTTTCCCACAGTGGAATATTTGGAAGGCTTGAAGGCCAAATATAAAAGATGGCTTCCAGGCCTGACACACTGCTTTGTACTTCAAAACTGTTCATTCAGATGTTTTTGGCCTCCTCCTGTTCTATCAAAGAGGCATAGATAGAAGAATGTCCTCTTTCCCTGCAGATCTATTTCCTCAGAGTGCTGATAGTGCTGATGGAAGGAGCATATTCTAAATAATAAAAATGAAAGCTTGGAGCACAAACCCCACTTCCTCAGGAAATATTGGAAGGCAGTTTTTGCAATTGGATGTTAAAGTAGCAGTAGAATTTCTAGTTGGACATTCATAAATTCTGCCCTAAATCTATCCTGCTTGAAACTGCTGAGGATCGGGAAAGGTGGCCTCTGTGGAGAGGGCAGTTTATATCTGTAAAAACAAAGGTTTTGCTGGAAAATATGATTTTCTGTCTATATCATAAAAGATGACAACAATGACAACAAATGACTTATTTGATCCTGGAAGATTAACACTTGAAGTCTGGTCTACCTGTCTGATTAGAAAAGGTTTCTTCTGGACAAGCATCACATTGGTAGCAGCAAACCTGCTGGCCCTCTGGAACTCTTCTCCTCTCTCCTGCCTGGCACCTCTTCATGCCACACCTGGAAAAGGGCACCTTCTGAAAGGGAAAAGAGAAATACTTGAGATGAACTAAGCAATGAACCTGCTGCATTCATTATTTTCCCTATTCCTATTTCCCTTCCTAATTGCTACTTCTATGTTCAGAATCTCTTCTAAAGAAATATATTGCCACCATCTCAAGAAATAAATTGCCACCATCTCAAGAAATTAAGAACATTCTTGAGGGACTCAAGCCAGGGGCATTCCTGACACACCCGTGGATGTGGGAGATTGGATCTGGAATCTCAGCCTGCAGAGGAAGTCTTGTGATGGGACAAGAGTATTTCTTAAAGAACAAACTGTGAGGATACAACTGAGTGACAACTGTCCATGGAAATCACTGTTGCCTGCTGTACATCCTGCATTTCAAGCAAATGATGTTCCCAAGCCTTTGTGGAAGGACACTAACCAATCCAAAAATGTGTTACATGCAAAGCGGATTTTTCACCAAATGACTGTCATGATTTCTGACTCAATTGATTATTTTTCAGCTTAGAAAGATGTTCTGCGTTTCTAGAAGAGAATGAATCTTTCCCTGAACTTACAACACTTCCTTTCAGCTCACTTTTGTGGCCCAGATGATTCCATCAGGTTTAATTGTGAAATCCTGGCCTGGGGGAGCCTCAGGATTTACTTGCCCAACTTTCATGGGGATAAAAGATTGATTGGGGAGGAGAACCCAGTTGAGAAGATCATAACGAGCAGATCCCAGTCCATCTCCTGAGAAGGAGACTTCCTCTCCAGCACTGTTGTTGAACTGCACATTCCTCAAATATGGAAGAATCTGAAAGAAAGGAGACCTTCAGAAATTGGAGTATTTTTGTTAAGGGTACAAATGAGACATTATGTCTTCTATCATCACATAATGACCATCTTGAGAAGATAGGTTTTTATTTCAGAAGCTAGTTCCATCTCTTGGTGGCGATCTGAGGAATCAGGTATATTTAACTCTGAAACTAAAAAATTTCTCTTTATCACCGGGCATGGTTCCCAATTCAAATTTCACCAAAACACAAGAATTTTAGTTCCACAATTTAAGTTTAATTTTAGGAACCATCTGATGTGGTTGATCACTTCACAATTCAGAGAGGTCCAACATATTAGACTTTTTTATTTCCAAAGTTTTTTTTATTTTTAATACAACTTTACATATATTATAGAAACAAAGTGTTGATCGGATCTTTCCTTTTACATTCTCTCATTTGCATGTTTGTGCAGGTAAGAGTATCACTCCTGCTGTCAAGCAAAACCAAGCATTTGAGTGCCATACCATGTGCATGAATCATACAAGTAGCAAGAAAATAGGGGCAGTCAGGCATAACATGGGTTATGTAGACAGTAAACACAGGGTCAATCAAAATGGACTCAAATGTCTATACAACAATGCACAAAGTTTGAGGACTAAACAGGGCAAATTAGAAATTCAAGTAAATGAGGAAAGATACAATATTGTTGCCATTACAGAAACTTGGTGGGATGAAACCCACAAATGGAACATACAGCTAGGATTTAAATTATTTAAAAGAAATAGACCAAATAAAAGAGGAGGTGGAGTTGCACAATGTATAAGAAATAACTACATCTCTACAGAAATAGAGCACAACAATGATGAGAACTATCTTGAATGCATTTGGGTCAATATTAAAGGTTGGGGGGAAATGACATTGCCATAGGTCTATTCTACAGGCCACCCAACCAAGTAGAGGAAGTAGATCACCTTTTTGCTAGTCAGCTAACAAAGGTATATAGGAAGCACACCGCAAGAGTAATGGGGGATTTTAACTACCCTGACATCAACTGGGAAATAAACTCTGCACCAAGTGGAAGATCCAACAGGTTCCTAATGAATCTAGCAGACAACTTTGCTTCCCAAAAAGTAGAGAAGGAAACAAGGTTGTCAGCCATATTGGACTTAATTCTCACTAACAGGGATGAAATGATAGAAGGTGTTGAAGCCACAGGAAATCTGGGGGCAAATGACCATGCAATATTGGAATTCAACATTATGCAAACACAAGTAGTAGAACAAAATCAAACTAGAGTCTTGGACTTTAAGAGAGCTAATTTCAATATGGGAAGAATTCCATGACTGAGCATCCTCAAGGGGAAAACAACTCAAGAAGCTTGGGAAATTTTGAAAAATGAGATTACAAAAGCCCAGTCTAGCACAATACCAATGAAGAAGAAAAATAACAGCTCCCAAAAGAAACCAGCATGGCTGCATAAAGAACTCTCTGACAAATTGAAATGCAAAAAAGATAAGTATAAAAAGTGGAAAGAGGGGTACATAACTAAGGCAGAATATCAGCAAATAGCTCGAGCATGTAAAGATGAAGTGAGGAAAGCTAAGGCTCACAATAAAGAAAGGCTTGCCACAAAAGTAAAAAAAATAAAAAAAGCTTCTTCCAACATGTTAAAAACAAGAAAAAGGTTAAGGAAACAATTGGTCCATTGTTGGGAGAAAGTGGCAAGAAGGTGACAAGCAACAGGGAGAAAGCAGAACTATTTAACTCATGTTTTGTATCTGTATTTACACAAAGGGATAAAACAGTCCAACCTATCAAAAAGAGCACCACAAAAATCAGATTAGGAACACAAGTTGAAATAGGGAAGAAAATGGTAAGTGAGCACCTGTCTACCCTAGACGAGTTCAAATCACCGGGACTGGATGAATTACACCCCAGGGTTCTGAAGGAACTGGCACACGAGATCTCAGAACCATTGAACTATAACTTTTAGAGATCCTGGAGCACCGGGGAACTGCCAGAGGACTGGAAAAGAACTGATGTGATCCCCATCTTCAAAAAAGGAAAAAAAATAGAACCAGAAAACTACAGACTTATCCACCTGACTTCAAAACCAGGAAATATTCTGGAAAAGATAATCAAGCAATGAATTAGTGAACACCTAGAAGTAAACAAAATAATAGCCAAAAGCCAACATGGGTTTGTCAAAAACAGATCATGTCAGACTAATCTTATTGCATTCTTTGACAAAGTGACAAAATTAGTGGACCTGAAGAACGCCATCACTATAGTTTACTTGGACTTCAGTAAAGCATTTGATAAGGTAGCCCATAACCTACTACTAGATAAAGTAGAAGAATGTGGTTTAGACAGCATCACCATCAGATGGATTCATAACTGGTTGACCAACCACACTCAACTTGTAGTCCTCAATGGAAGTGCATCTTCATGGAGGGAAGTATGCAGTGGAGTACCCCAAGGCTCTGTTTTGAGCCCAGTACTCTTCAACATCTTTATCAATGATTTGGATGAGGGAATAAATGGGGAACTCATCAAATTTGCAGATGACACCAAACTGGCAGGAGTAGCCAACACTCCAGAAGATAGGCTCAAGATACAGAAGGATTTTGACAAACTTGAACATTGGGCACTCTCTAATAAAATGAAATTCAGTGGTGAAAAGAGTAAGGTTCTACATTTAGGCAAGAAAAACAAAATGCACAGGTACAGTATAGGTGGTACCTTGCTCAACAGTAGTAACTGTGAGAGGGATCTTGGAGTCCTAGTGGACAACCATTTAAATATGAGCCAGCCATGGGCAGCACCTGCCAAAAAAGCCAACACAGTTCTAGGCTACACAAACAAAGGGATTGAATCAACATCACGTGGAGTGTTAATACCACTTTATAATGCCTTGGTAAGGCCACACTTGGAATACTGCATTCAGTTTTGGTCGCCACGATGTAAAAAAGATGTGGAGACTCTAGAAAGAGTATAGAGAAGAGCAACAAAGAGGATTAGGGGACTGAAGACTAAAACATATGAAGAACGGTTACAGGAACTGGATATGTCTAGTTGAAAGAAAAGAAGGACTAGGGGAGACATGATAGCAGTGTTCCAATATCTCAGGGGTTGCCACAAAGAAGAGGGAGTCAAATTATTCTCCAAGGCACCTGAGGGTAGAACAAGAAGCAATGGATGGAAACCAATCAAGGAGAGAAGCACCTTAGAACTGAGGAGAAATTTCCTGACAGTTAGAACAATTAATCAGTGGAACAACTTGTTTCCAGAAGTTGTGAATGCCCCAACACTGGACGTCTTTAAGAAGATGTTTGATAGCCATTTGTCTGAAATGGTATAAGGTTTCCTGCCTAGGCAGGGGGTTAGACTAGAAGACCTCCAAAGTCCCTTCAAACTCTGCTATTGTATTAAATCATAGTTTGTTTTTAACTTTCAGCCAAATTATTTTCTTCCATTATTTTCCAGGACATTCTGATGAATTTCAAACCAGGAACCCATCAGGATCACTTTGAATCTTGCTCTGTGCTGTGGTTGACATAGAAACAGAATCACAGTAGTGGAGGGACATTGGATATCTTCTAGTCCAACCCTCTGCTCAAGCAACAGACCCTCTACAGTTTTAGACAAGTGGCTATCCTGTGTCTTCTTAACTGACTCCAGCAATGGAGCATCCATAACTTCTAAATGTAAATCATTCCTTAAGAAATTTCTCCTTAGTTCTAGACTGCTTCTCTCCTTGGTTAGTTTCTTTCCATTATTAATCAGAAGCTCCTTTCACACAGCAAGCTGAATAGCACAAATGGTAAACGGAAAAAGGGCGGGGTCTCAAATGAATTGGAATGCAAGTACGCAGACATTTAATCAGGAACTGAAGAAATTCATATGGGGACCTTTCAATCTAAATGTCTATGGACTGAGTCAAAAGCCACAGAAATTACCTGCCATGACTGGACAGTTGAGATCCTCTTTCCAAACCTCATCATGGTTGGTTGAACTCTAGATCCATACATTTCATGTAAAGCATGTGCCAGAGCATAAATGGCATTGTAGATATTGTAACTTTCACCTGTCATGCTTTTTTCAAATGTATAATTGGGAAGATTCTGCACATTCTCTTTTCCTGTACATTGTTTTTTCACCTTTGGAGGAATCTTTCCTGATTTATGGATCTTGCAGCCAAAGACAAATTCCCACCATAGTGGGAGAAAAACATCTCCCCGGGGGTTCAAGGGGTCTAAAGACAGAAGAAAATGGTTGAATTCTGTGACATCCCCAGAGTGGTCCCTAAAATGCAAAGCCCCATGAAAAGGCTTTATAAATTTCAGTACATTTTGAGATTCCACCATACTAATTTTCCAATGGGAAGTTAATATCCAAATTTTCCTAAATGAACTGCTTATGATTTTTGGGAAAAAAACCACTTGCACACTGCTAGTAACAGTGGAGTCTCCAAACAAAATAAACACTTCAATTTTTGACCAGATAGTGAAAATCCAAATTAATCTATTGATTGTGATTTTAATATCTTCCATTTTCAACCTTTCAGTGAAGGCCACGCAGATCTCCTCCTCCTTGAGCATTGGTGTCAGAGTTGAGATGAAGTGTTCTCCATTATCACTTTCAGAGGCCACAAGCCCAACCCAGTTCCACTGGAAATACAGGAGCAGCTGGACTAAACCCACATACTGAGGAGATTCCTTGGGATTCATCCAGAAGAAGGAAGGGAAGTCAACTGTGTCTCCCACAGTGAACTCAAAGCCAACACCAAGCTGGAAAAAGTGACAAACAAAAATATTTCAAAGACAGAAGTCAGAAGGCCAGAGAAGAAAACATCAAGCTAAGAAAGAGAATAAAGGGCACTAAAAACAGATATCCTTTCATCAAATATAAACTAAGAGTCACGCGCTCATAATATGCTCCTCCCCATAAAAACCAACTTTTGGTTTCATCTTTGACTTCTGTGTGTGTTTCTGATCTTTGTCTACTGTATACTCTATCCAATGGAGCTCTCTTACCTGTGGGACCTTAAAGATGCTGAAGATGGAAGCCATCAGCCTTGAGGACTTGGCGCTGAGACCACCAATGACGGACAGCAGAGTGTCCAGCAGGTCACATTTGTAACCTGGAACCACTTGGCCTCGTGAAGAGAGCATGGAGAGGCTGTTTAAGGAAATAAACATCTCACTCTGGAAATGGCCATAGATGTGGAAGCCAAGGGTGATGTTGGGGAGCAGAAGAAAATCCTTATTGACCTGGGAGACAGCAAACATCAAGGCAAGTAACTGCTGGTAGTTATTGGGGATGAGCCTATAGTGAGAAAAACATTGGAGAACATTACAGGAAAGCTCATGTGTGCTGCTAGAATTTGCTTCACTGCTTGAGGGAGGTTTCTCAAATTTCATTGGATTTGGGTTTTTTCAAAGGATCTCCATTGGCTAAATAAAGATGGCTTTGTGAGAAAGGAAACAAGCCTTTCTATACATATTGATAGTTTTATAGCCCTCTATTATGTCTCCCATCTTCCCTTTGCTCCAGTAGTTGTAATCCTTCCTAGCTCCTCCTCTTTTATGCTAACAATTTAGGGTCTCTTTTGGAAAAGCTTCTGCGGGTGTGGTACACATTTCTGACCACAGGACTACGATAGGGGTCACATCATAGATTTACTGAAAGCCAATATACATGATCAATGCTGATTCCAATACTGAAAGGTTTTTTTGTAACTCTTGAACACTGGAAGAGTGTTGAGCTTTTATTTAGATTTTCCACCCCAAGTTACTGTCCAGGTTAATATTATAATTCAACTTCTTCACTATGCCAGGACAGATTCCAATGTTCTACTGAACCCCTTCATGTTTGTTGTTTATTATCTCCATGAGAAAGAGATTGAGAATTGCAGCCTATTTTATTTCTGAAATAGGTCCCTGAATTTAAAGCAAAGAGAATATTTAACTGCATGTTTCTCCTCCATCTGAAACTTACACATTATTTACAAGGAGATCCAATGTATTAAAGTGTGGGACAAGAGGTTTTAAAATGGTTCCCAAAGGCAAATTCCCACCAATAATGAGATCACCAGTCCTGTAGTAGCTTTCATCTAAGAAGATATAATCCCGGAACACACATATGGTTTGCAGCCTCTCCGCTGAGGTTGGAGCTAGGAGCCAGAAGAGCATCAGTATCAGAAACAGCATGACTCCTGCCTGGTCATTCTTATCACCTTCCCTGCTAGAACAGAAATCAAGGTTTATGCAGAAACTGAATTGATTTACTCTTAAAATCTCACTGAAACTTTAGCAGAGTGCACACCACCTGTGTCACCTGGATGGCCCCAGAAGAAATTTATATCAACAATGCTTCATCTTACCTGTGTTTTGGCTGTGACCATAGAAGAAACAAAGGCATGTGAGTTTCTTCCAACACAGGAGTGAGCTGATTGCAAGACAGACTAATATCACATGTTCCGTCCCCATCTGCAAAACTCAGATATTTTTTTAAAGCAGGTTTTATCGTGGATTTTTTTGTATCTAGAAATCCACAGGGGATACACTAAGAATCACTATACTTCTGATAATTGCAAGGAAGCAATAGCTTCTCATTCACCAGAAAGGAAAAAAAAACATGTTTGTGTCTCTTGTAATGCACAAAGAAAATGGAGTGATGGTGTTGTTTTGTATTTGACCTCCATGGAACTGACTACATACATACAGGGTGGAGTTTGGCCTGGGCCATAGTTGGTCAGCTAGTATGCTAATGGGGTTTGGTGGCACATGAGACCCAGTTGTGGCCTTGTAACTGTGAGCAGTCATGGCAATGCTTGGATGGAATGACCAGTTTTTTAACAACCTCTTGACAGGGAGATGAAATTAGAAATTGGAGTAACAGGAATGGTTGCATACTTGAGAGACCGCCTTCTGCCGATTACCTCCCTAAACCGACCAATTAGATCGCACAGGCTAGGCCTCCTCCGAATCCCATCAGCCAGTCAATGCCGACTGGCGACCACACGGAGGAGAGCCTTCTCTGTTGCTGCCCCGACCCTATGGAACGAGCTCCCCATGGAGATCCGCACCCTCACCACGATCCAGACCTTCCGCGCAGCCCTCAAGATCTGGCTCTCCCAGCAGGCCTGGGAATAGGTTTCCAATCACCCGCCCGAGTGTTTGATTGCTGAATGAAAGTTGTGTTTTATTAATTTTCTTTTGTTCACCAATTGTTTTGTTTTGACCTTGCACTTCCCCTCCCCTGTGGTTGTAAGCCGCCCTGAGTCCCCTCAGGGAAAAGGGCGGCATATAAATCCCAATAAAACCTAAACCTAAACCTGTTATATGAGTCTCTCTTTCATCTGAAGGTGGTTCCATTCAGTGATGGTTGCAAGAGAGAGATTGAGCCAATTCCATTGACTTTCAGTGTACATCTGGACAGCCTTCTCAGTTTGAGGTCTGGTATCATTTGTATGTTGAAGATATTCAGTTGTTCAACCACTGATTGACCAAGCAGTGCTATCAAGGTTTCACATTAGTGCATCAAAGTTAGATGGGAAGGAAGAGTCTAAGTTTGAACCCCTCCCCAGCAAACAAAAACAGCTGTGCATGTTTGATTCTCCCAGAAGTGGTATTTTTCATCCTTGGTTCTGCATGACATAGCACTGTAATGCTTAGGACTCTTATTCAGATTTATCCAAAGTCCACCAAAATTGTACAATATAATGTGACCCAGCAATTGTTTCTTAAGTACGAGCCAAACTAAATAATCCTTCATAGGTGGGTGAACAACCCCATCTCTCAGGGATGAATTCATGCTGGGTGCCTCTCAACTATAGGTTTGTTCCAAATAACTCCTGACTTTCGGCCTCCATTCTTGCATCATTCTTGCCTCTATCGTCTCTGTTGCTCACAGGGGTGCTGAGATTTTCCACAACTCAATTTCATTCTGTTTAACAAACTTAACATATTGGAGAAGTGAAGGTTCAGGACTGATATAGGATGGAAATGGTATTGGTTGCACTTTTAGATGAACTTTTGAAGGAGCAGGATGAAGGCAGTACATCTATTCTGGATCAACATGACCACTTGGTGGTCTTTAATGTCATCAAGCACCAAGCATGGACAGTCACGTGTCCAGGCAATGCAAATTATAATAGGCTTACTGTGTTCTGATGCTCTCTAGAAGAATCTGATCTACTAACATCACCATTGTCATCATCAGCCATTCTGTTGTGTCCAACCCTTGGCCGCTCACACTACGGAGATCAAAAATCACTGTTGTTGACACCCTTCTGAAACCCAACCAGCCATGGGAGATCAGAAGATTTCCGCAATATTGCATAGACTCCATGAGAAAAGCAGAATGGATGACATTGTCAAATGGTTCCATGGCACAATTAGAGAAATGGCCACCATTTTCCAAGTGATCAAAATTGAATGAGGTCTCTAGTGGCTGCTTTCAAAATAATGCTGGACGTGTTTGCTAAGTGAAAATGTTGCAACAATTATGGAATGATTCCAGGTTTTGTCCAGTTTTTACAAACCTGTCAATGTTGTCAAGGTGATAGGTTGGAAAGTTAATTTTTAATTATCCTTGCTCAACAAGGACCAATCATAATGTTTGTGTGGCTATTACAGCTGCCTAATCCTTCATCTCCCTCCCTCCCAAAACCACTCTGGAATGAAATGCAGGAACGAAAATCGATAATCAAATTTCATGGCAGTTTTTATTGTTAAGGGTGCAACCTGGATAAATCCTATCCAGAAATTGGGAGGAACTCTTGAAGACAAAAGGATGTACTTATATTTATCCATTTCAGAAAAGGGGAGAGAATCATATATGCCTAAGTAATAGAGAATGTAAGCGTACATATTCATGATGAAGAAAGTCTCTAGTTATTTCCCCACCCTTATATTGTTACTATCTTTAACCAAGAAGTCTTCTCTTAATAAAAGAACATATCAGTTACATTTCCATAGACATTTTGTTGAAGCTGATTGGAAACCAGAGAATTTGATTTTGCTATTCTATGGGCCAATTCACACATATTTCTCCTATGTTTCTATTTCTTGCATGAGAGGCCATTTGGTGGAAATGGAGATGTTATCATCAACACAACAATTGTGTTGTACCCAGGACTGGTGGTTCTGCTCAAAGTCAGTCATGTCTTGGTCATTTCTCATTTGGACTCCTGCAAAGTGGTTTTTTCCCCTTTTAGACATTGTTCCCTGAGCTTGTTCTCAGAAGTAGCTGCAAGGGTACGGCAACCCCTGGGAACAACAATAGCTCACAACCCTCATTTAACCCTCAGATAAGAACTAACAAAGATGAAAGACAAACTACGGAATGAAGAAAGCACCAACATAATGAATAAAATCAATTGCAACAACTGTAACCAGTTCTACATTAGATGAACAGGACAACACTTGAAAACTAGAATTCATGAACACCAGTCGAAAGTCATAACCAGAAGTCCCTGGTCTTGAGCCAAGTGGAAAATGAACAATATTATTTTGACTGGGCCAAATCCAAAATTATTCATCATGCCAAAACCCATCATATACATGAATTCATTGAATTCTGACATTCTACAAAAGGCTTCATCAATAAACACATTGACTTAGAAGCAACATATGTACTTATAATAAACAGGACCATCCAAATGACTAATGAATGACAGAACTGACCACCTCCTCACCAGTTTGTGCCTCACAATCAACCTGTCATGCCACCAACTGACCACAACACCACATAAGGCTGATATCAAGAGAAGACAAACAGAACAAGACACTTCACCCAAAGTCCCACTGAAGATGTTACATACCGTAGTTGGATAATGAAATGTCCAGGAGCTAAATGGGAAACTTGGAGAAGAAATCACTGCCACAATCTAAACCTGAGCTATGAATATTCTCTACTGTTTCATGTTGCAATGCTTTTGCATTGGAACTACACTTGAACACCCCTTGAAAACTGCAGCTGGTCCAAAATGAAGAAGTGTTCACAGTATTGGGAATTTCTATGTTCACTCATATTAGATTTCTGTTCCATGAGCTGCATTGGCTCCCAGGTTCCTCCAAGATACAATTCAAGGTGCTGATTATCACTCTTAAATATCACAGGACTGGGTGATTGACAGGTGCCTCCTGACTTAAGTAAGGAAGCTGGGATGAATCTCATGCCCTGGATAACCTTGATAGAACATGCATTCATTAGGGAAATTAGATTGTGATCCTGGGCATGGGTAAAATTATTCTTCTGGAGACTAGGTACCCACACATATCTCGTAGAGCACCATGGTTTACCAGGAAAGCACAAGAGATGAAATTTCACAAGAGATGATAACATACTGCATACAATTATGGAATATTTTGCTCATCCATCTTAGGAAAATTCCTCCAGACATGGATGAGGAAGTATAGAAAATCCATATGTGAGGGGGATTTAAACTCTACCATTTCAAAGAGAATTAAATAGTGGTAACCAATTCTATAAAGCCACGGATATCTATGGAAACAATAATATTTGCTTAAAACACTAATACTGAACACATTACTTTAAAGTACGAACTTAAAAATGAACTAAATTAAAATAATAAAATGAAAAAAAATCCTCCTTGTCATAATAAACACATATTGATGAACAAGCTTCCCATCAAATCAGAGGATGAACATTACTGAGGACACTTTGAAAACACAATAAACAAAGCCTGGATGATACTTGCAGACCACTGAAAAATTGTAATCAGTTGCAGCACTTGAGAAGGAATTATTTAATGGACAAGTTCCTCCTTGTCTCAATATTTTTTTTAAAAAATATCATGTTCTAAACATTCCTCAAAAACAAATATATATGAGGTCAATTCCTGTATTAGTTAGAAATTCTTGTTTCTTACTATATTTTCTCTGCAATTCAGATCAGGCCTCAGAATAATAATGTAGCATTTGGGGAAGAAGATACAAGCTAAGAGAGCAGCTCCAGAGGCCAAAATGGAGAAGATCTCCACAGCCACCATAGATTTCCCTTTGGTGCTCAGGTAGGTGGGGAGGAAAGTGATCCAAACACTGCAAAAGACCAGCATGCTGAAAGTAATGAACTTGGCTTCATTAAAGTTGTCAGGCAAATTCCTAGCCAGAAAGGCCACAGTGAAACTGACAAGGGCCAAAAGTCCTAGATAGGCAAGGACAATGTAAAACATGAAAACTGAACCTTGCTTACATTCCAAGATGATTTCTCCAAACAAGGAATGAAAGTCCCAGCTTGGAAATGGAGGAGAAGTTCCCAACCAAGTGGCACAAAGAAGTGCTTGGACCAGGGGACTGGTTAAAATGATGGAGTTGGTCAGTGGTTTTCCTAAGAGTTTCCTTGTCCTGTTTCCTGGCTTGGTGGCCATGAAGGCCAGAACCACCATGACAGTTTTTGCCAATACAGAGGAAACTGCAAGGGAAAAGAGAATTGCAAAGGCAGATTGTTGGAAGAGACATGTGAGCTTCCCTGGTTGACCAATGAAGAGGAAGGAGCAGAGGAAACAGAGCAGGAGGGAGATCAGAAGGATATAACTTAGGTATCGGTTGTTGGCTTTGACAATTGGTGTATCATGATGTTTATAGAAAATAACCAGGACTGCAGAAGTGATCACAGAGAAAAAGAAAGAAAGAAAAACCAAAATGTGTCCCAAGGGCTCTTGATAGTCAAGGAAGTGGATCTTCTTGGCAATACACTGGTCCTTTTCCTTATTGGGATATTCATCTTCTGGGCAGGATTCACAGTCAACTGCATCTGAAATCAAGAGTCTTCATGTAAGGATTTCAGGGGTATCTGCCATGAAACTTATCCTTCCCATAGGGGTGATATGACTGTTCCCTTTTTCTTGCAGCCAACTCACATAATGTAGGATGAAAGGACCCACTGTACAATTTATGGGACATCAAATATGACAAATCATTCTTCATTCATGATCCTGGGGATAGGTTAGCCAGAGACCAGGATTTATTCAGTTCCAGCTGTCCACTCACTGGGCATTTTCATGACTACTGTAACTTTCAGTTTGGGATTGTTGCCCATGTCTTTCCCCCACTTTATACTGGACCTCACAGAAGACCAATAGATCTGTTGGCCAGGAATTTTAATTTAATAAACACTAAAGCTTGAACTGCACACCCCACTTCTTCAGGGAAGGATTTGAAGTTGGTTTTCCCAATTCGATATTATGGTAGGAGAAGAAACACAAGTTGAGGATTCATAAATTGAGCCTTGAAATTATCCTGCATGAAATTGCTGAGTAACAGGAAAGGTGGCCTATTGGGCCATAATAGTCTCAGTCATAAATTAAAATGTTCTTCTGAAATTTATGAGTTCTTATTAATCTGATGAAAAATGACAACAATATCAAACAATACTTTGACCTCTTAAATGGCCTCCTCGATTCTGGAATATCTATGTTTGAAGTCTGGTCTACCTGTCTGATTAGAAAAGGTCCCTTCTGGACAAGTGTCACAGTGGTAGCAGCAAACCTGCTCGCCCTCTGGAACGGTTCTCTTCTCACCTGCCTGGCACCTCTTCCTGCCACACCTTGAAAATGGGAAGGTCTGAAATAGATGACCCAATTAGTGAACATGCTTCATTTATTCATTTCCACATTCTGATTTCCATTCCGTATTCCTATTCCCATTTCTACATTCAGACTGTCTTCAGAAGAACTGGTTCACCAAGTTCTATCCAAAATCAGGAACAGGTCTTGGGGGATTCAAGCCCATAGCACTCCTGACCCAACATGGAATTATGAACATTGGAATTGAGGCCTTGGCCTACGAAGAAACACTTTTACATGTAAAGCAGATTTTTCACCAAATGACTGCCATATTTTCTGACTCAACTGACTATTTTTCAATTAGTTCTATTTTTATTTTACTAAAACAGTTTAAATACAAATCCCCATTTTTCTTTTAAAGAAGACCAAACAGACAAAACACAAAGCAAACATGACACCATTTTCCTTATGGAAAAACAAAAATGATTCAAAACAACAAGCTAAATCAAAGAAAAAAGAAGAACAGATAATAAGAGAAGAGAACAGCAAGAGGTTAAAACAAATCAGCATTCAGCCAGCTGGTCAGATTTTAAAGTTGAAAATTAAAGTGAAACAACGAATCAAAAGTGAAGTTAAAACCCAGGAATGCATAAGAAAATGAACTGCTAAGAGGAAGGTGGAGGACCAGTGACTTTCTGACTACTCCCACAGGGACCTAGAATCTTCAAGACTCCCCTTTCCAGATAGGTCTATGACTGTCCAAAAGCTCTCCAACATAGAAAAATGTTCTGAATCCCCAGGACTGAAGGAAACTTTCCCTGAACCTACCACATTTATTTGGAACTCACCTTTGTTGCCCAGGTAATTGTATCAGAGTTAATGATGAAATCCTGCCCTGGATGAGCCCTGGGATTCATTTTTCCAACTTTGATTGGGATAAAAGATTGATTGGGATAGAAAATCCAATTGACAAGATCATAATGAGCAGTTCCCAGTCCATTTTCTAAGAAGGAGACTTCCTCTCCAACACTGTTGTTAAACTGGATATTCCTCAAATAGGGAAGAATCTGAAAAAAAGAGACCTTCAGAATTTGAAGTAATTGGCTGAGAGCTATCCTCAGAAGATTGGTTTATAACTGAGAAGCTAGAAGAGTTCCCTTGGTGGAGATCTAAGGAATCAGGAATAACACCAAATATTTAACTCCAAATTATAGAAGTTGCAAGGCCATCAAACAGGTCAGTCCTAGAGGAGAACAACCCTGACTGCTCTTTAGAAGGACAGATCCTGAAGATGAAACTCAAATACTTTGGCCACCTAATGAGAAGGAAGGACTCACTGGAGAAGAGCCTAATTCTGGGAAAGACTGAGGGCAAAAGAAGAACAGGACGGCAGAGAATGAGGTGGCTGGATGGAGTCACTGAATAGCAATAGCAATAGCAGTAGACTTATATACCGCTTCATAGGCCTTTCAGGCCTCTCTAAGCGGTTTACAGAGAGTCAGCATATTGCCCCCAACAATCTGAAGCAGTCAGTGTGAGCTTAAATGGACTCTGATGGATGGTAGAGGACAGGAAGGCCTGGAGGAACGTTGCCCATGGGGTTGCGATGGATCGGACATGACTTTACAACTAATAACAACAATAGAAGTTTCTCTTTATTATTGGGTAGCATGGTTTCTTCAACTTCAGTTTTATTAAAATACAATGCATACAGAAATATTAGTGTTACATTCCAAAATTAATCATTTGTGTTTGCTCCTGTGGTACTTGGCTACATGCTTTGCTTTGTCCCAAGGTCTTGTACTTGATAAATTACAATGTATACAATAGCAGGGTTGGAAGAGACCTTGGAGGTCTTCTAGTCCAACCTCCTGCCTAGGCAGGAAACCCTATACCGTTTCAGACAAATGGCTCTCCAGCATCTTCTTAAAGAGTTCCAGTGTTGGGGCATTCACAACTTCTGGAGGCAAGCTGTTCCACTGATCTAACTGTTAGGAAATTTCCCCTCAGTTCTAAGTTGCTTCTCTCCTTGATTAGTTTCCACCCATTGCTTCTTGTTCTACCCTCAGGTGCCTTGGAGAATAGTTTTACTCCCTCTTCTTTGTGGCAACCCCTGAGATATTGGAACACTGCTATCATGTCTTTTTAATAATGATTAAATAATTTGAATGACAACAAGAATAGAGTTCCTCTGGTTTTTTTTTCTAGCTGAGAATACAGCAGAGTAGAATGTAGGAATCAGGTTTGATGAAGTACAGCCACATGGAAAGAAATGCCTGAGCAGATTCATTTCACTCTCCAGAGAGGTTCAATGTGTACCAGAGGTGGTATTCAGCCAGTTCTGAAAGGTTCTGGAGAAATGGTAGTGGGAATTTTGACTAGTTTGGAGAACCGGCAAACAGGCTGGCCCCACCCCTGCTGCCTCCCAGCCTCCCAGCTGGGGTTGCGCAGTGGTTAAATGCAGCACTTCAGGCTACTTCAGCTGACTGCAGTTCTGCAGTTCGGCTGTTCAAATCTCACCGGCTCAGGGTTGTCTCAGCCTTCCATCCTTCCGAGGTGGGTGAAATGAGGACCCAGATTGTTGTTGGGGGCAATATGCTGACTCTGTAAACTGCTTAGAGAGGGCTGAAAGCCCTATGAAGTGGTATATAAGTCTAACTGCTATTGCTATTGCTATTGCTATTCTCTTGTTGCCCTGAACAGGAGAATGGAGCTGAAAAGCAGGTTGGGGGTGGGGAGGGAATGGGGATTTTGCAGTATCCTTCCCCTGCCATACCCTCAAAGACACGCCCACAGAACCGATAGTAAAAAAAAATTGAATCCCACCACTGATCTGTACCCTCAATACAGAAAACTGATGAAATTCAGACAAAGGATTAAGACCGCTTTCAGTGCTGCTCTGTGTGCCAGGACTGACAAAGTCTTACTACATTCACACAAAAACCTGGGCAGGACAACAAATGGGAATCTAAACAAATAGGGTGGAGTGATGTAGGATGCTAAGTCATAGAAACATAAACCAAGGTTAAAATGAACGTCTTTTTACAAGTTGGATTTCAGGGCAACATACTGAGGAGACCTGAGGTTGTTCTGAAAATATGTCAACTAGAACTTCTACTGACTTCTTGAAGCATCTTTCTCAAACACAGCCAGATTATTGTTTTAGTATTGTCTGACATTCACTCCCTGTAATGATGACCCTCTTGAGTAACCATTGAAGAATTTTCTGGATTTTGTGACTTCTATCAGTCTTACAGACAACTGATTTGGTTTATCCCCCCCCTTACCATCTTTCAACAAAATATTATACTTAATTCATATTATTTTTAAGAATAATTGCTATGTTAATATGTTTTGAGATGCATTGACATGGTAGCATACAGACATTTCATCAGTAACTGAAGAAATGCATATGGGGGGTTTCCATTCGAAAGATCTGTGGACTGAGTAAAAAGTTCCAGAAATTACCTGCCATGACTGGACATTTGAGATCCTCTTTCCAAGCCTCATCATTGTTGGTTGAGCTCTGGATTCATACATTGCATGTAGCGCATGGGCTGAAGCATAAACAGCATTGTAGATATTGTAACTTTCACTTGCCATTCTTGTTTCAAAAGTGTAATTTGGCAGATTCTGTAGATTCTCTTTTCCTGTACATTGTTTGTCCCACTTTTGAAGGATCTTTCCTGATTTATGGATCTTGCAGTCAAAGACCTTTTCCCACCATAGAGGGAGAAAGATGTCTCCATGGGGGTTCAAGGGGTCTAAAGACAGGAGGAAATGGCTGAATTCGGAGACATCCCTAGTGTGGTCCCTAAAATGCAAAGCTCCATGGAAAAGCTTTATATATTTCAATTTGTATTGAGACCCCACCAGACTAAGTTTCCAATGGGAAGTTAAGATCCAAACTTTCCGAAATGATACCTTCCTTAATTTTTCATGAATAGACACCACCACCTGTACGCTACTAATACTACTGTAGTCTCCAAACAGAATCATCACTTCAATTTTGCACCACGTTTGGAAAATACGAAATAATTTTGATCTTGCAATAACAATACTATCTACATTCAAGAGTTTAGTGAAGGCCAAGCAAATCTCCTTCTCCTTGAGCATTGGCATCAGCGTTGAAATGAAACGTTCTCCATTGTCATTTTCAGGGGCCACCAGCCCAACCCAGTTCCACTGGAAATACAGGAGCAGCTGGACTAAACCCACATATTGAGAAGACTCCTTGGGGTTAATCCGGAAGAAGGAGGGATAAACTCTTTTGACCCTATGAATAAAATCAAAGCCAACACCAAGCTGGAGAAAGTGAGATTTTTCTATAAAATGCAGAGTAAAGATTTCTATTGATTTTAGATGTCACTATTGTGCAATTGATTTCCCCACCATTCAGGTTTTAGAAGCAAGATTAACCTTTTCCCTTCTTGGGAAGAGCCACCAGTTACATATTTTGACTGGCTATCACATGCCAGAAGGGGAAAGAAGAAACAATCAACCTGATATTGAGAATAAATAGGACTAAAAGGATGGATACCCTTTTATGAAGTATAAACCATGAAGAGAGCATGGCTTGTAAAGCATTTCAAAATTATATTATTAACTATCTCTTTGGTTGAAAGGTTGACTTCACTTCCATCCTTCTGAAGTTGATAAAATGATGACCCAAATTGTTGAATGTAACATGCTGACTCTGTAAACTGCTTAGAGTAAGGTGACCAGATTTTCAGATTGGTAAAGAGGGACACCACTGACCGGGGGTGGGGGGTGGGGGGGCTTGATTAAAAATTTTATATTTTGTCAAAAGGTCACCCCAGGATACTGAAATCAGCATAAATACGAATCTGTTGCCAAACAAAATTTTGATCATGTGACCATGAGGATGCTACAACGGTCGCTAAGTGTGAAAAATGATCCCAACCATTGACTTATAAATAGACTAATGTTCTGAAAACCTGACCTAAATTACTATATATTTTAAATAGCTGTAAAGCTATGCTGAAAAAGTTATTCTCAAGGTATTGTGATAAATTCAATAAAAAGAAGGGAATTCTTCATGAACTTAAGGAGAAATGAGAGTATTGGATAGTAAATGGGCAAATAAAATTACCAATCAAAGAGAATATTTGCACCTCAGGGTTGAAATGAGATGTTCTCTCCTACTCTTTCCTCTTCCTCTCTTCTCTCTCTGTCTCTCTCATCCTCTTTCTCTTTGTCTCTCTTCTCTTTCTCCTTCTTTTCCATTCTTCCTTCACTTATTCTTTCTTTCTCCCTTCTCTCACCTCTTTGTCTCTTTCTGTCTCTCATCCTCTTTCTCTTTGTCTCTCTTCTCTTTCTCCTCCTTTTCCATTCTTCTATCACTTTTTCTCTCCTTCTCCCTTTTCTCTCCTCTTTGTCTCTTTCTCTCTCTCTCTTACCCTCTTTCTTTCTTTTTCTCTCCTTCTTTCCCACTCTTCTGTCACATTCTCTCTCCTTCTCTGTCTCTTTCTGTCTCTCTCCCCTCTTTTTTCTTCCTCTCTCCCACTCTTTTATCACTTTCTCTCTACCACCCAACCTGTCCCCATACTTATCTTCGACTGATCATGTTTGCAATAATTTACCTTTTCTAAATAGGCGCAGTTCCCTTACCAGATCCCTCGCTCAATCAAACACAAACACACACACACACACACACACACTCACACAAACCATTTTTCTCCAAACTTTGGTCACAGCATGGTTCTGACTTCGGCTGGTGGGAACACCTTTCCCCTTTCCCCATCCAGTTTGGCAACAAGTCTAGCGGAGGGCTGTCCCCATCCCCGGTGACCGGGGCGGAGCGGGGATAGCGAGAAGGCAGGCCCGGCTCTTCTTGGCTTCTGCCTCTCCTAGCAGCATACAAGAAACCCCACGATCTCCGGTCTCTCTTAACTTAGATACGGAAACTAAGCCTGGCGCCTAATACAGACGTCACAAGGGAAATGGCCAATAGGAACGGCTCGTGGTCACAGATCAAAAGAGGAGATCGCGACAGAGAAAGAGCATCCATTAGCGCTGCCCTCCCTCCCTTCCCTACTTCTGCGCATCTCGAAACCACCGCGTAAACAGAATTTGCCCCTACGTTTTTCCCACGGACAATGAGCTCTCCCTCAGACCTTTTACGATACAGCCACGCGCTGCCAGACTCCAAATAAGTTCTAACTAGGTTACCCAGCCCATGCGAGCCAGCAGCTGATGGGCAGGGGAACGATTGAGTGGCTCACTCGTTCCCCACTCATCCGCCCGCTCACACGCTACAGTAGCCAGCTGAGCGAGCTAGCAGCTGATGGGCAGGGGAACGAATGAGCGGCTCACTCGTTCCCTGCCCATCCGCCCGCTCACACGCTACAGTAGCCAGCCCAGCGAGCTAGCAGCTGATGGGCAGGGGAATGAATGAGTGGCTCACTCGTTCCCCGCCCATCCGCCCGCTCACACGCTACAGTAGCCAGCCCAGCAAGCTAGCAGCTGATTGGCAGGGGAACGAATGAGCGGCTCACTTGTTCCCCACTCATCCGCCCGCTCACACGCTACAGTAGCCAGCCCAGCGAGCTAGCAGCTGATGGGCAGGGGAACGAATGAGCGGCTCACTCGTTCCCTGCCCATCCGCCCGCTCACACGGTATAGTAGCCAGCCCAGCGAGCTAGCAGCTGATGGGCAGGGGAATGAATGAGCGGCTCACTTGTTCCCCGCCCATCCGCCCGCTCACACGCTACAGTAGCCAGCCCAGCAAGCTAGCAGCTGATTGGCAGGGGAACGAATGAGCGGCTCACTCGTTCCCCACTCATCCGCCCGCTCACACGCTACAGTAGCCAGCCCAGCGAGCTAGCAGCTGATGGGCGGGGGAACGAATGAGTGGCTCACTCGTTCCCCGCCCATCCGCCCACTCACACGCTACAGTAGCCAGCCCAGCGAGCTAGTAGCTGATGGGCAGGGGAACGAATGAGCGACTCACTCGTTCCTCACTCATCTGCCTGCTCACACGCTACAGTAGCCAGCCCAGCGAGCTAGCAGCTGGTGGGCGGGGGAACGAATGAGCGGCTCACTCGTTCCCCGCCCATCTGCCCGCTCACACGCTACAGTAGCCAGCCCAGCGAGCTAGTAGCTGATGGGCGGGGGAGGGCGGCGGCGGCTGCTCACACAGAGAACCGCTCGGTTCCGGAGCTTCTGCTGCCCGTGGCAGTGCAGCACAGGGGCTGGCTGTGACGCGAGGAGATGAAATGAACTCCGCAAACGGGGAGAAGGAGGAGAGGAGGCCTGTTTCCTCCCCATAGCGCCTCCCGATTCCCACTGGTACCAATCTATAACATGATTACTCACCAGTGAGTAAAGCGCAGCTGCAACCAAAAGACGAAATGAAATGGAGACTCGCGCAGGCATGCTAAGCTAAGTGGACTCCAGCCAATCAGTGAACTGGTTGGGATGGAAAATTTTCAGCACACGGCGTGCTGAAAATTTTCCATCCCAGCCAGCTCACTGATTGGCTGGAGTCCAGGCCAATCCAATCAGTGAGCAGCAGGCTGGGCTGGCTTAAATTTGTAGGATAGAACGGAATGATGAGCCAGCCCAGCGAGCTAGCAGCTGATGGGCGGGGGAGCGAGGGAGCTGAGCGCGCCAAAAAAAGTGTGTGTTTTTAAGAACCGTGCGGGACGCGGGAAAATTCATGAAAAGGCGTGGCTGTCCTGCCAAAAGCGGGACGTCTGGTCACCCTAGCTTAGAGAGGGCTGTAAAGCACTGTGAAGCCTTATATAAGTCTAAGTGCTATTGCTAACTATCATCTATCTATCATCTGCCTGTGTCTGTCTGTCCATCCGTCCATCCATTTTCTGTTTATCTACAATATCTATCTATCACTGTTTATTTGTTTCTATCTCTCTGTATTCTCCCGCCCACAAAGAGCTCCGGCGCAGTGGTTAGAATACAGAATTGCAGGCTGATTCTGTCCACTGCCAGGTATTCAATCCTGACCGGCTCAAGGTTGACTTAGCATTCTATCCTTCCAAGATCAATAAAATGGGGACCCAGATTGTTGGGGGCAATATGTTGACTCTGTAAACTGCTTAGAGAGGACTGTAAAGGACTGTTAACAGAAGTGGGTTGCTACTGGTTCACACCAGTTCGGGTGCACTGGTAGGGGAAATTGGGCATGGGTCGCCGAACCAGTAGGGATGGCAGGCTGGCCCAGCCCCCGAACTGGTTCCCCGGTCACCCATGCCTTTGCCGGAATGTATTTTAGTCATTTTTTTAATGTGCTGAGCATGCGCAGAACATTTATAGGCAATTGTGCAGGTGCAAGCAACATATGGTGCACGCAAAGTGAACTGGCAGTAACACCAACAGCAACACACCCCTGACTGTTAAGAAGTATATGTCTAAATGCTATTGCTCTTTAGAGTTATAGTACGCATACATTGATTGACATATAAATCAAATCAATTATTACATACATAGTAAGTCACATACTCCTGATGGAAAAGAGTAAAACTAACTTTTATTTCATCTTTGGCTTCTTTGTGAGCTTTGTGTCTAGTCCATACTCTGTACAATGGAGCCCCCTTACCTGTGGGACCTTGTAGATGCTGAAGATGGAGGCTATCAGCCTTGAGGATTTGGAGCTGAGACCTCCAATGATGGAGAGCAGAATGTCCTGCCTGTCACATGTATAACCTGGAGCCATTTGGCCTCTTGTGGAGAGCAGGGACAAGCTGCTTAAGGAGATATTCCTTTCAGTCTGGTGATTGTCATAGATGTGGAAGCCAAGGGTGATGTTGGGCAGGAGAATCAAATCCTCATTGACTTCCTTAACTGCAAACATCAATGCAAGGAACTGCTGGTAGTTCTTGAATATGACTCTACAGTGAGAAAAAACATTGGGGAACACTGCAGGAAAGTTTGTATGTGTTGGTGGAGTTTGCGTTTCCTTTTAGAGAACTTTTGGAGCAGCAACTCTCAAGTTACTTTGGGTTTGCATTTTTTCCATGATTTTCCATGATTAAATTTGGATGGATTGTAAGAAAGGAGAAAAGCCCTTCCATCCATATCATGATTGTTTTATACCCCTCTATCATCCCTCCCATCTTCAATTTGCTCCAGTGGCTGTAATCCTTCCCAATTGCAATTCTTTCACCCCACTAACTGAGGATCTTTCTTGGAGAAGCTTCTTTATGTATGGTAAACATTGCTGATACCAGGACTACCGGGGGGGTCACCTCAAAGATTTAATGTAGGGCATTATTCATGAGCAATGCAGATTCCAAAATGGAGAGAGATTTTTTTTACAATTCCTAAACCCTGGGAAAAGATTGAGCTTTTATTTGAGTTTCCCACCCTGACTTAAAATAATATTGTAATTCAACTTCCTCACTAGGCCAGCACCATTTCTAATGTGTTGTACCTGTTTACATTTGTTGTTCTTAATCATCTTCCTGATGAAGAATTCTGGAATGATTGAGAATTCCAGCCTATTTCAAGAGCTTGGTACTTTATTGAGAAAAGCAGAAAATGTGAACTACTCTAGGACACTGCAAAACACCAGAAGAAATGTTTCGGAAAGGAGTTCCTGAGTTTAAGACAAACTGAACCTACATATTTCTACATATTTCCTCTCCAGATGAAACTTACGCAAATCGTATAGAAAGCATGAATGGGTCATTTTGAAAATCTGGGACTTTGGATGAAATGATGGTTCTCAGAGGCAAATTCCCAGCAATAATGAGAGCACCAGGCCTATGGTAGCTTTTCTGTGGTTGGAAATACTTCCTCAACACACATCTGGTTTGCATCTTCTTTGCAGAGGTTGGAGGCAGGAGCCCGAAGTTCAGCAGCAGCAGGAGAGGCAGCCCAGTCATTCTTGCCACCTTCCCCCTAGATCGGAAAACAAGGGTTGTGCAGCAGCTGAATTGCAGGTAGCTCTTGAAATCTCACAAAAGCTTTTAGCACAGTAGACACCACCCATGCCACTTGGATGGCAACAGGGCAAATTTATATCCACAGTGCTTTCTCTTACCTGTCCTTGGGCTGTGACCAAAGAAGAAAACAAAGCATGTGAGTCTCCTTCAAATCCAGGAGTTAGCCCCCTGCAGGATAAGATAAAGTGATATATCCTGCTCCCTCCTGGAAAACTCAGAAATATTTCTTAAAGCAAGTTTTATCTTGGAAGATTTGTGTAGAAATCCACAGGGAATACATTAAGAATTACTATTCTTCTGATGACTGCAATTGTCCTACTCTCTTAGTGATAGTTTCTCTTTATACTTCAGAATGGAAAACATGTTTGTGTCTCCTTGTTGTCATCCACAGAGCAGATGAACCTATAATATATTCTTAGTATACAAGGAAAGATATGACATCATTGCCTTTAGTGAAACTTCTTGGGATGAAATCCATGATTGGACCATAGAACCTGAGGGATTTAAGCTGTTCAAGAAATAGTTCTATTCCATCCCTGTGTTGATTATCTCATCCTTGGATTCACATAAAGAATTGTTAAATGATCCAACACTGGAAGTTTTTAAGAAGAGACTGGATAACCATTTGTCTAAAATGATATAGGATTTCCTGCCTAAGCAGGGAGTTGGACTAGAAGACCTCCAAGGTCTCTTCCAACTCTATTATTCTATTCTATTCTATTTTATTCTATTCTATTCTACTCTATTCCATAGTGAGATTCATTTTTTTTACTACTGGTTGTGTGGGAGTGGCTTGGTGGGCGTGGCTGGGGAAGGTTACTGCAAAATCCCCATTTCCTCCTGATCAGCTGGGACTCAGGAGGCAGAAAATAGATGGGGGTGGGCCAGTCAGAGGTGGTATTTACCAGCTCTCCGAACTACTCAAAATTTCCACTACCGGTTCTCCAGAATAGGTCAGAACCTGCTGAATTCCATTCCATTCCATGTTTATATTCCCTTACATTTTCATGCAGTCCCTTTCTTAATGGGAAATCATGCATTCACTTTTCACAATTTCAATGAAATACCATTTTACATTTCCCTCCCTGTCTAAGAGCAGCTAAAGCATCCTCATTCTTTAGACAACAAGAAAAGGGGAGATTGAACAGAATTGTGGGGTTAGTGAACATTCAACCCTCCAAAGCCAAAATAGACCTTTACTCATAGACTGTGGAAATATACACACTCCTAAATGCTTCCCTGCAGGAAGGGACATGGGTTCAAATGCCCCATGGGAGTCTGACAACGAATCAGAATACATTTTTTTTACACAGAAACAGGCAACAGAGAGTGGGGCCGAAGTGTTGTCCCCAATTCGGGTCTGAGCCTGGTGCCGAAGCCAATGATGGACACCAGACACGAGGTGCAGGTTTTCTGATTGCTTTTTATTGGAGTACTCCAAGAAAAAGGGTTCCTGGTCAAAAGGCCAAGAAAAACCCAGAACAAAGGATTAAGAAAGCTTTATACATTGTCACTAAAGGAGAAGGCGGGACAAGGTGAAATAATAATATTCTCTAATAAACATTTTAACAGTAATTCTACAATTTGTTCTATTGGTCTCTAGCTGTCCCATTCCTAAGCCTTGCCTAATGAATGCCCCAGGAGTTATCGAATAGACATTTCATTTGTTGTTGGCCATCTCTATTCCTAACTTTTAGCTGAGGTCTGCAAGTTGTCTAATTCTTGTTGCTTTTATCAACTTTAATAATTGCTACAAGCTTTACACATGCATATTTCCTGTTGATAAGCATCCTTTGTTCTTGCCAGACAGACAGACACACACACACCCCAATTACAGTCTTCTTGATTTACTTTCAAGTATATGCCATGACCTTGCTTTAGCAGCTAGCCATCAGAACAGAGTCTAAAAAACCCAGCAAGCCCCTTCTTTGTTCTCTTCTTCTTCACCCAACATCTGGAAGCATGTGACCCCCACTTTTCTGTTCAGGAACTCAAGCCACGTGATCCTGTCCACCATTAAACCATCTTTTCAAGCAGCCTCCATGTTTCCAGTGTCTTTTCCCCCACTTGGAGCTGAACCCAGGAGGACATTTCTTCCAACAAGAAGAAACACAATGGAGGGGGAAATGATGCATGCATATTTATAAATGATAACATGATTGCCATGCGAAGAAGAGACTTCTTAGGGTTTTTTTACAGGGGTTTTTAAATCAAATTTTAAGGTAGGATGAGGGGTTGATCCAGATGTCTCATACAGGCTTGGGGGGGGGGGGTCTGCCAGGGCACAGGCCAGAGCTAACTAATGGGCACAGGTCGGGAGTGCTGGGAAGGGTTGGGATTCTGGGGGAGACATTAAGCCATTCCATTGGGGGGGGGGGTTTACCATCTCTACTGTTTGTGGGAGAGGTAGATATGGTGGGGGCCGAGGGCCAAATTATGTTCGGGGGATGCGGGTTCGCTGTTTAAGAGCGTTCGTGCATTCCGACCCTCATCACCCTTCTCGCACTCCCGGGTGCTTAGGTTACCAGGACCCTGGTCTCCAGCTGGTGTTGCTTAATGCCAGGTCCGTGGTACAAAAGGCTCCCTTCACTTACGACCTCATACAAGAGGGTACAGTGGACCTGGCATGCATTACGGAGACCTGGTTGGGCCATGAGGGGATAGTTCCCCTTAGTGAATTATGCCCACCAGGCTTCACTAGCCGAGAGCCCAGGGCAGGGGGGGGGGTAGCGGTGGTTATTAGGGAAAGTCTCGGGCCTCAGGAGGTCACTGTGCCTCAGATAGGCAGGTGTGAGTCCCTTCTTGTGAAATGGGGCCTTGGAGTTCAGGTGCGCCTTTTTGTTATGTAACTGTCTCCCTGCTATGATTTATCGGTCCTGCCGGAGTTGCTTGATGTGTTAGCCGGATTGGCGGTTGATTTCCCCAGGCTTGTGATCCTGGGGGATTTCAATCAGCTTTCCCAATATTGGTGAGACATCTGAGTCAGTTCATGGCTTCCATGATGGCTATGGACCTAACTCAGTTAATTCAAGACCCCACCTATAACAGGGGACACACGCTCAACCTGATTTTTGTCTCTAGGCAGTGGTTGAATGATGTAGATTTAGGAGATATTTCTATCCAACCCTTGTCATGGTCTGATCATTTCCTCATCAGGCTTGACTTCCATACTGCTACCCCTCACCGCAGGGAGGCGGAACCGACTAGGTGGTTCCGCTCCAGGTGCCTGATGGACCCTGAAAGGTTCCTGATGGAGCTTGGAACTTTTCATGAATCCCTTGCTCACAGCTTGACCGAAACCCTAGTGGAAGCCTGGGATAGGGTGGCCACTGGGGCCTTGGATTGCATTGTGTCTTTGCGGCCTCTGACACAGTGTCAATCCCAGGTAGCTCCCTGGTTTACCGAGGAGCTCCGGGAGATGACGTGCCAGAAAATAAAATTGTTTCTTTTTTAAATTAGCAACCTGTCCTTTTGCAAAATAAAAGTCTTCCACAACCACCCAACACAACCCTGCAGATTGTAGAGACTGTGATTAAACTGGGAAACTTCCCTGCTGTAAATTGGTGGATTATGGTTGTTGTTTTTTAATATCATGGATTTATTATATGCAGTGATGTGCGGTCAGCTTTAGGCCTGGTGAGGCACTTTTTAGACTTGTGGACTTCAACTTCCAGAATTCCACAGCCAGGCATGCTCAGTTCCGATTTAAAGCGACAGCATTTTTCCCCCTTGCAAAATAAGTTTTCCCATTCTTTTTCTTCTCCCTCCCCCTCCTTCCTCCCTCTCTCCCTCCCTCCCCCCTCTCTCAAACAGACACAAGCACACAGAGAACTTCGATCCCTCTCTCATTCACCCACTCTCAAACACAAACACAAACACAGAAGTTGGATTGGATATATTTTCCAAAGGCTTGAAAGCAGCTCCTCTGCCATACCTCCCCTTCCCCTGCTGCCTTCCGATCAAACTTTTTGAATTCCTCCCCCCTCCCCACACATGCACCTTTTCCAGCTGTTTCAGAGACGATTTCAACTCTGCTTCTCCCTGCCCTGCCCTGCCCTCCCCTCTTGAAAAGCCAGAGCTCTGTCAGACTGAGCTAGTTGCTCCCAGAGAACTCTAAAAAGCCTCTAAAAATGCCCTCTACAGGAGGCGAGAGAATATGTGCCTCATTTGCATAAGGAATTCTATGCTTGTTAACCCTTGCTTAACTCTTAAAAGGCGAAAAATTCCTTATGCAAAAGAGGCCCCTAGTTCTCTAGCCTCCTCCTAGTTAATACCGAGAGCAGACACCAAGCCACTGTGACTTGAAATCTGGTAGCAACTACCCTGGCTTTAATTATTTTAAAAAAAATATTTAAAATTCTTTCTTTTCCCTGAGGAGACTGGTGAGACCCCACCTCCCTTGCCTCTAGTGACTGCACGTCCCTGATTATATGATGGATTTATTATATGATGGATTTATACAAAATATATTTTCAGCTGCTCAGAGTCACCTGCATGTGACTTGGGTGGCTAGAAAAAATTGTTTAATCAATAAATATTCTCATATTTGATATCAATTTATATTACTAAGATGATCATTGGGACCTTATCAGGGACAATTAGAAAAATGCCTCAATCCAACTAAAATTTCCCAATCCCAGGACAAATCAGATTCTTGTGCCTCATTATAGTCTCTCTACAATTCAGATGGGGCCTCAGTAGGATAATGTAACATTTGGGGGAAAAGATGCAAGCCAAGAGACCATCCCCAGAGACCAAAATGGAGAAGATCTCCACGGCCACCATGGATTTCCCTTTGGTGCTCAGGTAGGTAGGGAGGAAAGTGATCCAAACGCTGCAGAAGACCAGCATGCTGAAAGTAATAAACTTGGCTTCGTTAAAGCTGTCTGGCAATTTCCTGGCCAGAAAGGCCACTGTGAAACTCACAAGAGCCAGAAAACCCAGGTAGGCCAGGACAGTGTAAAACATTGAGGCTGAGCCTTCATCACATTCCAAGATTGTTTCTTCTATCAAGGAATGGAAATCTAAGTTAGGAAATGGTGGAGAGGTTACCATCCAGATGGTACAAAGAACTGCCTGAACCAGGGGACAGGCTATGACAATGGAGTTGGTCAATGGCTTTCCTAAAAATTTCCTTGCCCTGTTTCCAGGCTTGGTGGCCATGAATGCCAGAACCACCATGACAGTTTTTGCCAAGACAGAGGAAACTGCAAGGGAAAAGAGAATGGCAAAGGCAGTTTGTCGGAAGAAGCAGGTGAGCTTCCCAGGTTGACCAATGAAGAGGAAAGAGCAAAGGAAGCAGAGCAGGAGAGAGATCAGGAGGATGTAGGTGAGATCTTGATTGTTTGCCTTGACTATTGGTGTGTCACGATGTTTAAGGAAAATTGCCAGGACTCCAAATGTGATTACAGAGAGAGAAAGGGTAAGCAAAGCTAAAGCATATCCCAGAGGCTCTTGGTAGGCAAGGAAGTGGATCTTCTTGGCAATGCAGTGGTCCTTGTCCATGTTGGGATATTGGTCCTCTGGGCAGGGATCACAGGAAGCTGCATCTGAAATAAAAAGTTTATTTTTGATGGTCTATCAAAAAGGACGAATCACCCTTCAATATTGATTATCCTGGGAAAAGGTTAGTTTCAGACAAAGACATTTCCATCTTTTAGGATCAAGTTCTCTACATTGTATTTTACATTGACTCAGATATTTATTTATTTATATTTGCAGGGAAGGGCAGGTAGACTGAGTTAGTTATATCTCTCTCTTCCCCAACAGGACTGTCTATCTCCTGGGAGATTGATAGCACTGACAGAAAAACACACCCTAAATAATGAAAATCAAAGGTTCAACGTCACATCCCATTGCTTCATGAAAAGTTTGGTATCTGGTTTTCCTGGATGTAGTTGGATGTAAGTGTAGGATGAGAAAGTGTAATAGAGAACTCATGAATTGTGCCCTGAAGATATCCTGCATTAAATTGCTGAGGAGCAGGAAAGGTAGCCAGAAGATGGGAAAAGGCCAATTTAGATCCCTGAACAGAAATTCTGTTGAAAAGCATGAATTTTTAGAATTTAGAATTTAGAATTTTATTTAAATTTATAGGCCGCCCTTTTCCCTGAGGGGACTCAGGGCAGCTTACAATTAATGGGAAGGGAGTGTAGGACAAAACACAATAAAGAAAAAAATGTGAATAATAAAAAAAATAAACCAATAAAACACAACATTCATTCAGCATTCGGGTGGGGCAAAGTACAGGTCTTATCCCCAGGCCTGACGGGCTAGCCAGATCTTAAGGGCTGTGCGGAAGGCCTGGACGGTGGTGAGGGTACGAATCTCCACGGGGAGATCGTTCCAAAGCGTCGGAGCTGCAACCGAGAAGGCTCTCCTCCGCGTAGTCGCCAGTCGGCACTGGCTGGCGGATGGAATTCGGAGGAGGCCTACTCTATGCGATCTGATGGGACGAAGGGAGGTAATTGGCAGAAGGCGGTCTCTCAAATAGTCAGATCCACTACCATGGAGAGCTTTATGAATGGTGAGTAGCACCTTGAAGCGCACCCGGAGATCAACAGGTAGCCAGCGCAGCTCACGGAGGATCGGTGTTATGTGGGCGAACCGTGGTGCGCCCACGATCACTCACGCGACCGCATTCTGGACTAGCTGAAGTCGCCGGATGCTCTTCAAGGGCAGCCCCATGTAGAGCACATTGCAGTATTCCAGCCTAGAGATCACAAGGGCTCGAGTGACTGTTGTGAGTGCCTCCCGATTTAGGTAGGGCCGCAACTGGCGTACCAGGCGAACCTGGGCAAATGCCCCCCTGGTCACAGCTGACAAATGATGGTCAAAAGTCAGCTGTGGGTTCAGGAGGACTCCCAAGTTGCGGACCCTGTCTGAGGGGTATACATTTTGACCCCCCAGCCTGATTGATGGAACGTTGGCCAATTTGTTGGGAGGGAAGCACAACAGCCACTCGGTCTTGTCCGGGTTGAGTACCAGTTTGTTAGCTCTCATCCAGTCCTTAACGGCCTCAAGACCCCGGTTCATCACGTCCACCACTTCATTGAGTTGGCACGGGGCAGACAGATACAACTGTGTATCGTCCGCGTATTGATGGTATTTTATCCCGTGCCTCCGAATGATCTCACCCAGTGGTTTCATGTATATGTTGAATAGTAGGGGGGATAAGACCGAGCCCTGCGGCACCCCATAAGTTAGGGGCCTCGGGGACGATCTCTGCCCCCCCACCAACACCGACTGCGACCTGTCCGAGAGGTAGGAGGAGAACCACTGCAAAACAGTGCCTCCCACTCCCACCTCCCGCAGTCGTCGCAGAAGGATACCATGGTCGATGGTATCGAAAGCCACTGAGAGGTCAAGGAGAACCAGGATGGACGCATGGCCTCCATCTCTGGCTCTCCAGAGATCATCGGTCAATGCGACCAAAGCAGTTTCTGTGCTTTAACCGGGCCTGAAGCCGGACTGGAAGGGGTCAAGATGAATGTGTTGAAGAATGTTAATCTGCTAGAAATGAGCAAAATATGATATTTCTTTCTACTGAATGGCTTACTTGATCCTGGAAGATCTACACAGAAAGTTTGCTCTACCTGTCTGATTAGAGATGGTCCCTTCTGGACAAAGGGCACATTGGTAGCAGCAAACCTCCTTGCCCTCTGGAACTCTTCTCCTCTCTCCTGCTTGGCACCTCTTCATGCCACACCTGGCAAAAGGCACCTTCTGAAAAAGAAAAGAAAGAAATACTGTAGATGTCTTCAGCAATGCTTAACATTCATTTCTTTATATGAATCTATTTCCATCATCAGGATATATTCAAAAACAATGGTTAAACCAAGTGTAGCACAAAGCAGGAAAACCTCCCAGGGGATTAAGGCTTGTGCCACTCTTAACCACCAATGGAATCTGGAGATTGGAACTAGGGCTTTACATGCAAAAGAAGGGTCATGAAATGAGCTATAGCTTTTCTGAAGAAAACAGTGATGGAGATCCAAGTGAAGGGGAATGGTCCATGGAAATCACTCTTGGCTGCTTCATCTGCATCCTGGGTTTCAAGCAGAATTGCTTCCTTTTTGATCTGTCACAAATCAGACCTCAAATATGTTACATGTAAAACAGCTTTTCCATCAAATGGTTGCTAAAATTTTGATTCCGTAACCCGTTCTCCAGTAAGGGAGAAGTTTTGAATCCCCAGAAGAGAATTATTCTTTTTCTGGATTTATTTTACCTTCCAGCTCACCTTTTTTGCCCAGACAATTGCATTGGAGTTAATGGTGAAACCTTGTCCCGCAGGAGCCCCGGGATCTATTCGTCCAACTTTCACAGGGACAAAAGATTCATTGGGGAAGAGAACCCAGTTGAAAAGATCATAACGAGAAGATCCCAGCCCATTTTCTGAGATGTAGATTTCATCTTCAGCACTGTTGTTGAACTGGATGTTCCTCAAATAGGGAAGAAGCTGAATGAAAAGAAACCTTCAGAAATTGCTAACACTTTCCATATCTCTAAGAATTTTTTTCCCTCACAGGGCCTGCCCTGATTTGTGACTTCAGTGGTCATAGAGGTCCATTCTTTATGATTAGATGCAGAAACCCCCGCCCACACACACAGACACAATTTCATGAATTTTAGACCACATTTATTTGTATTAATTTATTTCGGTCATGTTTATATTTATACCTGTTATCTTGTACATGTTTGACAAGCTAACAAATACAAATACATTGAGTCCTGTTCTGTGTGCTAAATTTACCAAGGCTGGTTTCACATAACAAGCAGTTCAGTGCAACAAATGACAAACAAAATATGTGGGATGGGATCACACAGCATGCTAAGCCACAGTAACATAAATCAGGATTACAATGAATTTAGTCAAGTGTCTTTCTATAACTGGATTCAGGCTACAACGTGAAGGAAACAGTGGTAGTTCTGCAAATATGTCTACTAGGACTTCAGTTGACCTTTTGAAGCCTCTGGCAAAATTGTCATCTTGCTCTGGATCCCTCTATGCAGTGGCCACTCCATGAAAGTCTCACAACCTTTGAATACTTATGAAAACTTTTGGAAAGGTCATACATCCATGAATTTTAGGTACAATTGGTTTGTTTTATTTCTCCTCCCCCATTCTGTCTCTATTAAATAAAACACTATACTTAATCTGTGTTATTGTCGTTTTTAAAATTAGTTGTGCTTTAATCTTTTTTGAGATGCAGTGATATAACACCATACTGCTATGTAACCAATAATTCAACTGATACTTTCCCCTGAAAATTCTTAGGGAAGAGAAGAAACTAGAAACTATAGTCTACAGGCCAAACAATCAATATAGGTAGGCATGTTTTCTCCCTGGAGCAAAAATAAAGATACCACTGAGAACCTTGCTAAAATAATCAACCCTATGGATTACTACACATTTCTTCTCCTTGATCTGCATGCTGGGCACCCATAATATTACAATGAATCTTAAAAGAATAAGTGTTATAGCCCAGCAACAGCCTGTGCTGCGTTCTAATTGGTCGGGCGAAGCACAGCCTGTGATTGGAGGTTCTAATGACAGTTGGTGACCTGAGGGTATAAATACCGGACAGTTGTAACGGATTTCTGAATCGCTTGTCATCTCGTCATCTGGTACTGTTTGTAACAGTAGCTAACAGTAGACCGGATAGATTCTAGAGTTGTGTCTGGTAGATCTTCGTGGCAGAGAGGCAGGCAGACAGGCAGCTTCAGCTACGGTTGAGCCAACGCGATTTGTAGCTCATCCCTGAGCAGAGGCGACGGCTCCAGTCAAGGTTAAGCATAGGTTGCCCGTCCCTTTGACTGAAGGAGTCCGTGCCTGTGGATCTACTCAGGTTGGCTTGATCGGAGGCGAAACCTGAGGCGGTGGCAACTGCTGCTGCAGCTCTGGCAGGTCTTCAAAGTATTTTCTGTTCGCGTTTGCTTGGTTGCGTTGCGACTGGCTTATTGTTTAGTTTATTCTTATTCCAGGCTCTGCGGAATCGCGATCCCACCCTCGTCGCCAGTTTTAAAGATTGGGTGAAAGGAACGCAGGAGCCATGGATGCAAGACAGATCTTTATTAAATCCTTCCAGCAACAGGGAACCTGCCTGCATGCCGATCGAGCAAAGCCAATCCACAAAGCGGATAATCTCTTCATACACAAACTTACAAGTTATACTGCCTCCCTGCCACTGATGGCCGCTGTTAGATTCAGGAGCGAGCCAAAAAGACTTGATTGAAGGTCCTGAACCAGTTAACTGGTGGGGGGGAATGCAAATGTGTATATGTAAATGGTGTATATGCAAATAGGAATATGAGGATGGAGTGTCTGGTTAACTGGGGGGAAGGAGAGAACACAAATTTGTAGGTGTTGAACATAAACACAAGAACACAAAAATGCAAATAAATTGTAAATGTTAAACATGAACACAAGAACACAAAAATGCAAATAAATTGTAAATGTTGAACATGATACAAAAAAAATGCAATTAAATTGTAAATGCAATAAATAAATAGATAAAAAATGCAAACAAATAAACGCTAATTGACACGTATGTAAATAACTGGGGGGAAGGAGTGTTATAGCCCAGCAACAGCCTGTGCTGCGTTCTAATTGGTCGGGCGAAGCACAGCCTGTGATTGGAGGTTCTAATGACAGTTGGTGACCTGAGGGTATAAATACCGGACAGTTGTAACGGATTTCTGAATCGCTGTCATCTCTGTCTTAATAAAGATCTGTCTTGCATCCATGGCTCCTGCGTGTCTTTCCCTCACAACAACACACCACAATATACAACAATAACAAGCTAGGGAAGCAAGTTAAAGAATCAGGAACACAGGTTTTGTTTTCATCTATACTTCCAACAAAAGGCCAACATCCAATGAGGGAGCTAAGGATTTTAGAAATGATTTAAAACTTAAAACGGGTGTCATCAAGAGAACTTTGGTTTCAGAGACCATGGTCTGCATTACCTACGTGAAAGACTCCTGGCAAGGGAGGAACTGCAGCTCACATGAATGGGAAAGAATATATACGGAAAATGACTGGTTCATTTAACTGGAAGGGCTTTAAATTAACATTGAGTGGGGAGGGAAGCAATTTTAATCACCTTTATAACTTAATTCCAAGCAATAGCCACTAAATATCCAATCATATAAGGATGTAGGGAGTAAAGAGAAGAAAGAAAGAAAGAAAGAAAGAAAGAAAGAAAGAAAGAAAGAAAGAAAGAAAGAAAGAAAGAAAAACAGGTGAACTTGAAATACGAATATACGAGGTGTACTTGGTGGGATTAAACTCATGACTGAATGTACTGATGGAAGGATACAAACTATTCAAAAGAAACAGACCTAACAAAAGAAGAGGTGGAAATGCATTATATCTTAGAGATCACTTCCTCTGTTTCATCACAACCAAGGATGAAAGCCTTCTAGAATGCTTATGGGTCAACAGAAAAGGGGAAAAAAGAATGACATTGTCATAGGCATAATCTATAGGCCACCAAACACAACATAATCAAATCAATGTTTTAGACTTTAAGAGAGATGATTTTAACAAACTCAAAGAGAGCATGGGAAGCATCCCATGGATGAAAAATTTAAAGGGCAAATCAACTCAAGAAGCCTGGGAAACTCTGAAAAACACAGTTATAAATACCCAATTTAGTTCAATACCACTAAAAAAGAAAACAAAAAAAATCTAGGATGGTTGCACCAAGTACTCTCAGAGTAACTGAAGGAAAAAAGGACAAGTACAAAAAAGGGACAGAGGGAGACATAATTAAGGCAGAGTACAGAAATAGCTTGAACCTGCAAAGATGAAGTTAGGAAAGCTAAGGCTTTGAACAAAGTAAGACTTGCAACAAATGTACAAAACAATTTTTAAAAAAGTTTATTTCATCACAAAAAAGAACAAGAAAAAAGTACAGGGAGAAACAGGAACTCCTTAATTCATTTACTGCATCTTCTCTACACAAAATGTTATAATAGTGTAACCTGAAAGATGCTGTACACTACTCAGCTTACCAAAAACAGAACCATAAAGACAGATTAGGAATCCAAATTAAACTATGTAAAAATTAGGTAACAGAACACCTGTCAGCTGTAGACAGATTCAAATCACCAGGTTATGATGGACTCCATCCCAGAGTACTGAAACAACTGGCAGACGTGATTTCAGAACTATTGAAACACATCAATCAGAGTTCTTTGATCACCAGGGGACTACCTGAGGACTGGAAAAGAGTTGATGTGGTCCCCATTTTCAGAAAAGGAGAGGGGAGGGGAACAGAACCTGGAAATTACAGATCAATCAGCCTGACATCAATACATGGGAAGATCTTGGAAAAGATAATCAAGCAACTAATCTGCAAACACCTAGAATGGACAAAGCTGTAACCAGAAGCCAACGTGGGTCATAACAAACAGATCATCCAGACCAAATTCTATTTCATTCTTTGACAAGGTGTTCAAATTAGTAGGCCAGCAAAATGCTGTGGATATACTTCAATTTCAATAAAGCATTTGTTAAAGTGGACCACAACCTATTTCTTGGCAAGCTAGTAATATATGAGATAGACAGCATAACCACCAGATGAGTTTTTTACTGGCTGACAAATTGTGTTCAACATGTACTCCACAAAACAATTACATCTTCATGGAGGAAACAGCAATGTGTGGCAGCAGCCAAAAAAACCCAATGCCTGTATTAAGAAAGGGATAGAATCAAAATCACGTGAAACGCCAATACCGCAATCAGTCAATAGCAGTGTTCCCATACTTGAAGGGCTCCTGCAAAGATAAGGGGGTCAAACTATTTTCCAAAGCATCAAAAGGCATGATTGAAAGAACGTTTGGAAATTAACCAAGGAGAGAGAAGGAGCCTGGAACTAAGGAGAAATTTCCTAACAGTGAGAGCAATCAACCAATGGAATAGCTTGCCTTCAGAGGTTGTGGGTGCTCCATCACTGGAGACTTTCAAAAAGAGGCTGGACAACCATTTGTCTGAAATGATATAGGGTCTCCTATATCAGGAGTTTGGTTGGGCAGAGGATTTGTTTGAAGACCTCCGAGGTCCCTTCCAATGCCATTATTCTACGTTCTACAAATGGGGAACTTCCTCTCTCTATGTTGGCTCTAAGGAACTGTGGACCAGATTAAACACAGAGATTACCTGCCATGACCGGGCATCTAAGATCCTTTTTCCAAGTCTCATCATAGCTGATCGAGCTCCTGATCCATGCTTTGCTTGTAATGCATGTGCCACAGCATAAATGGCATTGTAGATATTGTAACTTTCACCTGTCATGCTTGTTTCAAACATGTAAGTTGGCACACTTTGTAAATTCTCCTTTCCTGTACATGGTTTTTTACCCTTTGGAAGGATTTCTCCTGGCTTCTGAATCTTGCAGTCAAAGATTTGCCCCCACCATATAGGGAGAAAGAAATTCCCCTTTCGGTTGAAAGGGTCTAAAGACATGAGAAAATCTCTGAATTCTGAGACTTCTCTGGTGTGGTCTCTAAAATGCAAAGCCCCATGGTAGGGTTTTATAAGAAGCAATGTATATTTAGATTTCAGCACATTAAGTTTCCAATTAGATGTAAAGATCCAAACTTTCAGTAAAGATGCATATCTATGTTTTTCATAAGCAAACAGGACTATCCGTACATTTGTAGCAGTACTGTAGTCTCCAAAAAAAATAATCACTTCACTTTTAGGCAAAGTGTTGAATATATGATATAAGTTTGTATCTTCATCAGTGGAAAAATCAAATTTAATTATTTCAGTGAAGGCCAGGCAGATCTCCTTCTCCTTGAGCATTGGCATCAGAGATGAGACGAAACGTTCCCCACTGTTATCTTTGTTGGCCACCAATCCAACCCAGTTCCACTGGAAGTACAGGAGCAGCTGGACTAAACCCTCATACTGAGCAGATTCACTGGGATTAATCCGGAAAAAGGAAGGATAAACTCTTCTGTCTTCTTGAGTGAACTCAAAGCCAACACCAAGCTGTAAAAAGTGAGAATGTTTTTTCAAAAACAAAGTTAAGTTTTATGGTGACTTTAAAGTTCACCATTGTGTAGTTAGCTGCTGATACAGTTTTACAGAGGAATTATTGGGTCTGTCATCTGCACCTCTATAACCATCTGGTTTGGTTCTGCAACCCAACAAGACAGACACAGACTTCAGAGGATAATCAGAACTGCAGAAAAAACAATTACTGCCAACCTGCCTTCCATTGAGGACCTGTACACTGCACAAGTAAAAAAAGGGGGTTTGAAAATATTTACAGACTCCTCGCATCCTGGACATAAATTGTTTCAACCCCTACACTCAAAACGACACTATAGAACACTGCACACCAAGACTACTAGACACAAGGACAGTTTTTTTCCCCCAAACACCATCACTCTCCTAATTCTCATACCACTGCCAAACTATTCACTAAGGCTGCATTACTATTACTGTTAGTCTTCTCATTGTTCCTATCACCCATCTGCTCCCACTTATGAATGCAGGACTGTAACTTTATTGCTTGTATCCTTATGATTTATATTGATATTGATTGTTTCCTGATTGCTTATTTGTACCCTATGAGTATCATTAAGTGTTGTGCCTTAGGATTCTTGAAGAATTTATCTTGTCTTTTTATGTACACTGAGAGCATCTGCACCAAAGACAAATTCATTGTGTGTCCAAGCACACTTGGCCTATAAAGACTTATATTCTATTCTATTCTATTCTATTCTATTCTATTCTATTCTATTCTATTCTATTCTATTCTATTCTATTCTATTCTATTCTATTCTATTCTATTCTATTCTATTCTATTCTATTCTATTCTATTCTATTCTATTCTACCCTATTCCTATTCCTATTCCTATTCCTATTCCTATTCCTATTCATGCCTCACCATTCATGCTGACTCTTTTAGTGACAAGCTTCATCTTCCTCCCTTCTTAGGAAGAGTCACCAGTTACCTGTTTTGCCTGGTTGTCATAGGTCAGAAGTCAAAGGAACAAAATATCTACCTGATATAGAGAATACAATGGACTCAAAAGTGCAGAAAGATGATAAACTCAGGAAGTAATAATGCCTTTTGGCAAATGCAACCTTTCAGAATTATGTCACTGTCATTTTGCAGTTATTTAAAAATGTATCTGGACATATAACATAGGAAAATCAATTTAACTTTAGGATGAACTGTCTAAGTCATATACTCCTATTGTGTCATCCCCTCAACACCTTTGTTTTCATCCTTGGATACTTTGTGCGTTTTTGTTGTTTGTGTACTCCATACTGCATCCAGTGCAGCCCCCTTACCTGTGGGATTTTGTAGATGCTGAAGATGGAGGCCATCAGAATTGAGGATTTGGCATTGTGACCTCCAATGACAGAGAGCAGAGGGTCCCACTTGTCACATTTGTAACCTGGAACCATTCGGCGCCATGTGGAGAGCAGGGTGAGGCTGTATAAGAAAATCCTACTCTCTATCTTCTGATTGTCATAGATGCTGAAACCAAGTGTGATGTTGGGGAGGAGAAGCAGATCCTTGTTCACCTCCATGACAGCAAACATCAAGGCCAGGAACTGATGGTAGTTTTTGGGTAGGTGTCTATAGTGAGGAACAGATTGGGGAACATTATAGGAAAGGTCTTGTGTACTGGTGGAGTTGGCCTCACCTTTTTTGTGTATCCTTGGAGCAGGAAGTGAGACGTTTCCTTGGGCTGTTTTGGCTTTTTAAAGGATGGTTATACTTGAATAGTACAAGTATAGATTTCTGAGTAAGGATAAAAGCCTGTCCGTCCTTATCCCAGATAATTTTAGACTCCTTTATTTTCCCTCCTTTCTTCACTTGGCTGAAATCCTCCCCAATTGCTCCTCTTCCTCCCTAATCAGTTTGTTTCTCCCTTGGAGCAGCTTCTTCAGGTCTGAGCAAAAGACTCCAGTGAGGATCCCAGCTCAGATTTGCTAAGGGCCATTATTCATCAGCTCTGCTGATTCCAAAACTGAGGGATTTTTTGGGCAGTATCCACACTGGAAAAAGATTGGACAATTCTTTGAGTTTTTTTCCTGTGACTTTATGTCCAAATTAATATTATAAGTCAACTTCTTTCCTAGGTCAGCAAAGTTTCCAAGGTGTTTCCCCTCCCTACTTTTATATGGTTGATAATCATCCAGATGAAAACATCTGGAAAGACAGTCATGCCCCAGCATATAATTTGTGTATAAACTGTTGTTCTTCTATGTCCTCAAGAACAGTTCTGGAAAGACAGGGAATTCTAGCCTATGTCTTGAATTTTCCTCTTTTTGAGAAAAGGAGAAAGATCTGAAGATCCCTAGAAGAATGGTGATATTCAGCAGATTCTCACAAGTTCTGAAGAACTGGTAGCAGAAATTTTGAGTAGTTCGGAGAACTGACAAATATCACCTCTAGCTGGCCCCAGAGTGAGGTGGGAATGGAGATTTTGCACTGTCCTTCCCCTGCCATGCCCATCAAGTCATGCCCACAGAACTGGTATTAAAAAAAATTGAATTTCACTACTACCCTAGAATAAGTATTTCTTAAAAGATGCCCTGAATCCAAAGGAAAGAAAACAATCACCTACGTTTTCCCCCTCCACATGAAACTTACTGGTTGTAAATAATAAGCTGAAATGGGTCCCCTTGAAAATCTGGTGATTTGGACTCCACAAAAGTTGACAGCGGCAAATTCCCTCCAATGATCAGATCACCAGGCCTATAAAAGTCCCAATGAAGTCCAAATTTTACATGTGTTTGCAATGGACATATGGTTTGAGTCTTCTTAGCAGTAACTGGAGGCATGAGCCAGAAGAGCAGCAGCAGCAGGAGAGGCAGCCCAGCCATTCTTCTCATCTTCTCTCCTAGATGAGAAATCTTGTGAAGAAGTTCAACTGCAGTTGAAATCTTACCAGATTTATATAGCTGAGCCTTCCTTGCCAGCTGGATGACCTCAGGGCAAATTTACTGGATATCTCTTTGCATTAACACATTTGTATTGTACTGCTTTATTTGTTTCTCTCTATCTTATTCTGAAATTAGACTATGGGCTGCATTCTATTGTAATGATAAACTCACTAGAATAATCCATCAATAAACTATTGATGGATTACTATTAAGAGCCAAGGTGGCGCAGTGGTTAAATGCAGCACTGCAGGCTACTGCTAGATCAGCAGTTCAGCGGTTCAAATCCCACCGGCTCAGGGTTGACTCAGCCTTCCATCCTTCCGAGGTGGGTAAAATGAGGACCCAGATTGTTGGGGGCAATATGCTGACTCTCTGTAAACCGCTTAGAGAGGGCTGAAAGCCCCATGAAGCGGTATATAAGTCTACTGCTATTGCTATTGCTATTGCTATTATATCAATCATACTTTCTCTTACCTGTGTTTGGGCTTTGATACAAAGGCCAGCAGAATCTCACCAAATCTCACAGTTAGCTCTTTGGAAGACAAGGTAAAATCCTCAAACACTGGGAGAACTCAGAGAATATTTTTTAAAGCAGGTTTAACCTTCGAAGGTTTCTGCAGGTTGAAATCCATTGGGGATACATTTAGAATCACCGTTCTTCTAATAATTGGAGAAGAAAGCAATTGGCCTATCTGTTGGGTAATGGATGTTGTTTGCACACCAGACAGGGGAAAACATGTTTGTGTCTCTTGTTGCTAATCCACAGAGCAGAAGGACTTGAGAGTCAAAGTGACGTTGACTTTTTGAACTACTTAAAAGTGAACAAGATGGAGTTTGGCCTGTGTCGTATTATGTTCAGGTAGAACGTATTGTAGACATTAAACCAACTGTCCTTAAACTTCACGTTATGAATGCAGCCTATCCGGACACTTCTGAGAAAGTTGTAACATAGCAATGACAGGAAGTAGGAAAATGTGGCACCTGAGGAGCAAAGTTGAGAAAGTGCAGGGGGTAGAGAAACCGCCAAAAGTTAAACAAGTGGTGTCGGCTGAGAAAGTGAGAGTGGAGCCAGTTGAAGCTCTAGTGGAAAGCGAAGGAGCTAAGTCGAGCATCCAGAAGGAAGACCAAGCTTTGGCAGAATAGCACTTGCAATAGCAATAGCAGTTAGACTTATATACCGCTTCATAGGGCTTTCAGCCCTCTCTAAGCGGTTTACAGAGTCAGCATATTGCCCCCAACAACAATCCGAGTCCTCATTTTACCCACCTCGGAAGGATGGAAGGCTGAGTCAACCCTGAGCCGGTGAGATTTGAACAGCTGGACTGCAGAACTGCAGTCAGCTGAAGTAGCCTGCAGTGCTGCATTTAACCACTGCACCAAGTATTTAGTAAGCAGGAGTCAGGTGTGCTGCACCCTACCCCCCCTTGTACTGTGCAGTTGACCTACTGCCTGTGTCAGGGTTCCAAATAACATCCCCAATGAAATAAGAGTCTGAAGCTTGAAAGTCCTCAAAGTTCCATTTTATTAGAGATGCTATTTTGGCACATCTAGGAAAACCCAAATCTGAAAGCTTCCAGGTTTTCCCCTCCCAGTTCAAAGTTCAAGACCCTGCCCAGCACCCACACGTCACATGGCCCAATCAAACATCATCCCAACCTGAGATGTCTCCTAGTCACTCCCATCCAGGTGCAGAGCAAGTTGTCTTGAGACTCTGAGAATGGAATGTTGTTATGACTATATATCACCCCTACTCCTTACAATCCCCCCTCCCAGTTTCCCACTGATACAATTGTGGCAGGCTGAAGGCCCAATTCAAAAGATGGCTTCCAGACCTGACAAATACTTTAACATAGAAATAATAGTATTATCAATAGTGATCGAAATATAGGACAATATACATAGAAAGAACTCACAGACTTAATCTTTCACTCTTGTATCTCAGATATTTTTATCAAAATGAAACACCTTATAGGCGTATATAAACATCCAACTGTCCAGGGTCCAATGCTTTTGCAGATCTTTTGAGTCTAGCATAATCCAGGCAGATACAGTTAAAAGAGAACTCATAACAAGCTCCAGTGATTTTCTATCCTTTGTTCTGGATGGGGGTCACAGTACCTGTTTGGCTGATTTCATTAAAAAAAAATAGTGACTAGAAAAGGTGGGTCTGGATGTCCAGTCTGGGATCCTGGTGGAAATATGTGGTTGGCACTGGTAGAAGTCATAGATTTTCTCCTTATTGCATGCTCAACCTCCCAGTCTGTGATGGGAACTTTTTTTTAATAAAGTTTTTTATTTGATAAACATTAAAAACATTGGACATAGTGAAAAATTTCTGGCATCAACATTTCCATATAGTGATTAGATCTTATATTTTATACCCATTACATAGTTGTATGTAGTCAGTCAGATTACCTGTCTGTTGATCCTTTCTTTTATATAATTACTAATCATACAAATACATATCCAATTTCTACATATCACATATTCTTAATACCATATTTTCCAATTCTTAATTTTTCTGTTTTTCTGTCCCAGCCTTTCTTCCGTCATTTCTAACCATTTGTCCCAGATTTCATGATATTCTGTCTCACCCTTGTCTTTGAGCTCTAGAGTCAGTCTGTCCATCTCTGTGCATGTTAGCATCTTATTTATTATTTCTTGTTCCAAGGGAGTCTCCTTATTTTTCCATTTCTGTGCAAAAACCAGCCTTGCCGCCGTTAAAATACGCAGCATTAAATATAGTCCACCTTTGCCATGTTTTTCTTTTTTAATCCCTAGTAGAGATAATTCTGGCCTCAACTCCATCCTTTGATTTAGCATCTCTTCCAAAAAAACTTTTTTTATCTGGTGCCAAAAAGCCCTAGCTTTCATGCACTCCCACCACATATGGTAGAAGATCCCTAATGCAGCATTACATTTCTAACATCATGGCAATAAGTTTTTGTTAATTTTAGCTAAACTTGTGAGTGGGATGTGCCACCTGTAGAACATCTTGTATAAGTTTTCTTTATATGAGGTGGCTAAAGTTAACTTTCTCTTCCTTTCCCATAAGTCTTGCCAATTGTCCAAATTTATGCTGTAACCAAAGTTCCTATTCCATGCTAACATGGTTTCCTTTACCTGCTCTTCCCCCATTATATAATCCAATAGATAATGGTATATTTTTTCTAATTATAATTCATTTTTTTATAATTCATTTTTCTGCTAATTTGTCATATTTTTCACTAATATCTTAGGTTTTTTTTAATAATTTATTTTATTTTATCAATTTCATCTATACATTCATAATTATATGATCTCATAACTGTTATTAATAATATGTATTTATAACAATTTTTCCCTACTGTTGACAATATACTTGAAGATTGCTTTTTTATCATCCCATAGATCCATCTTATCTTACAACGGTCCTACTTCTTCTTCCCTCCCTCCCTCCCTCTTTCCTTCCCTCGTTTCTTCTCTCCTACTCCCCTTCCTTCCCTCCCTCCTTCTCTCCTTCCCTCCTTCCTTCCCTCCTTTCTTTTCTCCTTCTCTCCTTTCTTTCCCCCTTCCTTTCCTCCTTCCTTCCCCCCTTCCTTCTCTCCTACATTCCTTCCTTCCTTCCCTCCTTCCTTCCCTCCTTTCTTCCCTCCTTCCTTCCCTCCTTTCTTCTCTCCTTCTCTCCTTCCTTCCCTCCTTGCTGCCCTCCTTGCTTCCCTCCCTCCTTCCTACCCCCCTTTCTTCTCTTTCTTCTCTCCTTCCTTCCTTCCTCCTCTCCTTTCCCTTCTCTCCTTCCCCTTCCTCCCCTTTACCCTTCCCCTCTTCTTCCCATTCCTCCCCTCTTTCCTACTCTTACATTGCCTCCCATTCTTCCTCTGCCTTTCCCTTTCTCCTATTCATCTCCTTTCTCCTCTCCTTCCTATCTTTCCTTCTATTCCTCCCTCCATCCACACTAACCGTTGTTGTGTTTACATATTCTCCTCTTCAGAGGATGACCTGGTTCTCTTTTTCTTTTCTTTTTTTTCCTTATTTGAAAGTTATATAAAAAAAGCAAGATTTACAAAATACAAGATACAAAAATAGATAAAGCTCTTTACATATTTTCATCTCCCATTGCTCATCTCGCCTTACCTAGTATGAAACTAGGTTGCTAATTCCATGCAGGTAGTTATAACGGATTACCTATCAGCTTTTCAAGTTATTCCAACGTTGTGGTCTAATGGTGTTACTCAACGGTGAATTCTCACCTCTAATACATTTCTACTCTCATTTGTCCCTCTGTCTTTGTGTATTGTTTATTTGAGTTGTTGCTTAGATCGTTTTAAGTTAGTCAGCTATCTCCTTTTATATCTGAATCTTCACTGTCTCATCAAGCCATTTGTACAATTTCTCCCAGACTTTATAGAAGTCTGTGTCTTCTTTATCGTTAATCCGCATTGTCAATTTGTTCATTTCTGCTAATTCTAAGATTTTGTTCATCACCATTGTGCTAGTGGGGGCATTTTCACTCTTCCAGCACTGCACGTAAGCGATCCTTGCCGCCGTCAAGATGTGGACGAGAAGGTATTGATTGGTTTTACATATTTTTTGATCTGTTATCCCTAATAGAAAGATTTCCGGCTTAAGACTTAATTTAATTGACATGATTTCATTCAGCCATCTTAGCGTTCGCTTCCAATACGTCTTAGCAACCGGACACGTCCACCACATGTGGTAGTACGTGCCCAGCGTTGTTTTGCATTTCCAGCATTTGGCCAATAATTTTGAGGAAATTTTTGCCAGTCTTGTCGGAGGGAAATGCCAGCGGTAGAACATTTTGTATATATTTTATTTATAGGCCGTCGATTTCGTCAATTTCAGGTTCCACTCCCATACCCTTTCCCAGTCATCCAGGTCAATTTTGTGGCCGATATTTTGGGCCCAGGTTACCATGACTTCTTTTACTCTTTCTGCTTCCATTTCTCGGATCAGCAAGCAGTTATATATTTTCGAGATTAATTTCTCGTCTGGTCCTATTAAGATTTTATCCAGTTCCTGGTCCTTGTCCTGAAAGCCAAATTGTGCTAGATCTGATTTGTATTTATTTTGTATTTGAAAGTATGGCCACCAATCAATATTTATTCCCATTTCAGCCAAATTTTCCCTGGAATTTAGTCTATTTTGATCATCTAACAGCTGTTTGTAAATAACATTTTTGTCAAAATTTATCAAATTTGGGTATATCAGGGCTTCCGTCGGGGATATCCATTTGGGTAGTTGGATATAAAATTTCCTTCAAATTTCCAGCCAATCCTTAATCAGTACCCCTCTTAAATGGTGTCTTCTAAAATAATTGTGGATTTTATTTCCCTCACACCATAAGTAATTGTACCACCCACATTGCAAGTCGTGGCCCTCTATCGTTAAGATTCTTTTGTTGGTTAACATTACCCACTCTTTTATCCACATTGTTGTTGCTGCTTGATGATGTGCTTTCCATTCCGGTAGGCCCATTCCACCTTGCACTCTTTTATCTTGAAGATGCTTATATTTTATTCTAGGCTTGTTGCCATTCCACACAAAGTTTCGTACCATTTTATCCAAATCATTATAAAAATTTTCTCCTAATTTGACCGGTGCCGTTTGAAATAAATAGAGGATTTTTGGCAAGACATTCATCTTGATTACTGCGATTCTTCCCATCAATGATATTTGTAGCTTCGACCAATTTTTAAAATCTTTTTGGATGTTTCGTAATAGTTTATCATAGTTATCTTCTTTTATAGAAGAGCATTTCGCAGATAGCCAAATCCCTAAGTATTTGACCTTTTTAATTACCTTTAATTCCATTGCTTTCTCTAGTTCTTCTATCTGTTCTTTTGGGAAAGTTCTTTATAATCATTTTTGTTTTTTCCTTATTTATTTTTAATCCGGCCACACGCCCAAAGTCCTCAATGTCCTTCATTAATTTCGGTCCTGAGATTAGAGGGTCTTCCACAATAAAGACCATGTCGTCCGCGAAGGCCTGTGTTTTATATTGTTCTTTTTTTATGGTCAAACCCCTAATTTCCTGATTTAATCTTATCTGATTTAGGAGAACCTCTAACGACATAATAAATAGTAATGGGGAGAGCGGACACCCTTGTCAAACACCCTTTCCGATTCATACCCTCTCTGTTAGTTCTCCATTAATTATAATGTTTGCTGATTGCTGTGAATATATAGTTTCTATAATCTTAATAAATTTGTCGCCGAATTTCATCATTTTTAGTTGTGTGATTAAAAAATTCCAATCTAAGTTATCAAATGCTTTCTGCGTGTTGACAAAAATTAATGCTAATTGTTTCTCAGATCTTATTTCGTAGAATTCCAAGGTGTTAATTATTATTCTTGTATTGTTCTGAATGTGTCTTTTAGGGAGAAAGCCATTTTGGTCCGAATGGATATTTTGATTTAATATTATTTTTAATCTTTCCGCCAAATTGATATAAAACTTTTGTAATCCGCGTTTAACAAGGATATAGGTCCATAGTTTTGAATTTTACTACTATCCGCCTCTTCCTTTGGTATTAGGGTAATGAAAGCTTCCCCCCATGATTTTGGAACCTTGCCGTTTTGTAGTGCCTCATTAAATAATTCTAATAATTTGTCTTCTACGGTATTTTGGAGTTTTTTTATAGATTTCCGACGGAAGCCCATCTGGACCAGGTGTTTTATTGTTTTTTTGTTTTTGAATGGCCTTTTTCAATTCCTCTTGTGTAATTTCCTTATCAAGCATCTCTCTCATCTCCTCCGGCAAGACTGGAAGTTTCTGTTCTATTAGATATTTTCTGATGTCTTGTTCACTAATTTCGTCCGGTTCATATAGTTTCTTATAGTAGTTCTGTACAATCTTTTTCTTTTCCCCTATTTCCTGTTTCAAGTTCCCCTCCTCATCGCTCAATTGTTTAATAGTTCTTTTTGCCTCATCTTTTCTTATTTTGTGGGCCAGCCATCTCCCAGTTTTATTTGCATGTTCAAAATAGTTCTGCTTCATTCTCTTAATGTTTTGTGCTACTTCCTCTTGAGAAATCAGATTTATTTGGTGTTTAATTAACTCTCCTTTTTCCCTGTATTTAATATTGTCTGGCTCTTTCTGAATCAGCAGTTCTATCGCTCTTAATTCTTTGTTCAATGTATTAAGTTTTTCCCTATGCATTTTATTTCTTCTTGCTATATAGGCTATTGATGTTCCCCTCACGACTGCCTTCATCGTATCCCAGACGTTTTGTATTGATGTCTGCTCTTTACCGTTTTCTTTGAAAAAATATCCCAATTCCTTTTCTATTGATTGTACAAATTGTTTCTCTTGTAATATGTTCTGGTTTAATGTCCACCTAGCTTTTATCCTTGTCTTTCCTTTCCATTGCCATAAGAGTGGATGATGGTCGGCCCACTTGTTTGTTGTTATTTCAATATTTACAGTATCCATAAGTAGTTCCGGGTTTGACCAGACCATATCGATATGGGACCAAGAATTATGTGGTTGAGAGTAGAATGTGTACTGTTGTATCTTGTCATTCATTGTTCACCAGACATCATAGAGGTCTAGTTCCTTCACCATATTTGCATAGGCAGTCGGTAGTTTCCTTCTAGTACTTTTCTTATGTATACCCTTGTAATCCATTTTACCGTCTACTACTGCGTTGAAGTCCCCTAGAATACATATATTTTGCCACTTTATTTCATTTATCCTCTTGTGTAAATTTACATAAAATCTTTCTTGTTTTTGGTTTGGGGCATAAATTCCAACTAGTAAAAAATTTTCCCCACCATTTGTTATCTCCACCATTAATATTCTACCCTCTTTATCTGCATATATTAATTTGGGGTTCAACCATTCTTTTATATACATCACAATTCCCCTTTTTCTAGTTTGTGCTGATGAACAAAATGTTTTACCTAGTTTTGGGCATTTCAACAGGTTATTATATTTCTCTTTAATGTGGGTTTCCTGAAGACAGATTACATCTAACCTTTGTTTCAATAAATCCAACAGTACATGTTTTCTTTTGGATGTTATGTTAAGACCATTTATATTTGCTGATAGTATATTCGTTTCCCATTCCTCAACTCCTTTACATGTTATTTGCTTTGAGGGCACCTTTAGATCTTGTCTCAATTGGTGACCTTGCTCTTGATTCTTCTCTGCCATATCTCTCTCGCTCTCTGACCTCTCCCGTCTCTCGCCCCTCCAGTTGGGATTCAGTTATAATATCTTCCTGTCTTCTACTTAAGGTTCCTTCTTTATTAAACCTCTCTTCGTCTGCAAGTAAAAGTTCCTGGAATTCTTGAGCTTTCTCCAAGGTGTCTATCCGGTACTTCTTTTCCCTCCATGTTACTAGCATTCCTTCCGGAAGGAGCCATCGAAACTGGATTCTATGTCTATTTAATTGTGAGGAGAGGAAGTTATATTTCCTTCTCTTCTCTCTAACTCTCCGGGGGATCTGCTTTAAGATGAGAATTTCTTTACCTTTATATGTTAATGAGTCCCCTCTTATTGTGCTTAGAATATCCTCTCTCAATTGTCTTCTTAGAACCCTCACATGGATCTCCCTCGGAAGTCGATGGCATCTCGCAAAACTTGTGTTAATTCTATAAACTTCATCCAATTCGTTAATGACCTCATTTTTGGGCCTGTCGAGAACTAGTCCCAGAATTTCTCCAATCAGCTCCCGAAGATTTTCATCTCTCGCTTCTTCTACATTTTGTAGTCTCAAATAAAACGCTGATCTCTCTAATTCTAGGTGGAGGATGGCCTCCTCCAGATTTGTGTTTATGGATTCCAGTCTATCCTCTGTCTTATCTATTCTTTTTTCTGCTACTTCCGTTCTCTCCTTAACATTTTTGATTTCCTGTTCATTCCTTGACAAAGCTGTTTGGATAGCCCCTATACGTTCCTCAATCCTCCCCATATTATTTTTAACTTCACTCATTTCGTTCTTTACTCCCTCCAGGCCTTTGGTGATGTTTTCATTCATCTTCAGTACTGCTTCTTGTAGAGAGTCCATTGTTACCTCCTGGCCTTGTGAAGTTGAGGCTGTCTTATCTCCCATCTGCCTGCCCTCAGGCGACTTTTCCCTCACCGGAGTGGATAGAGAAGTTTGTTTTTTGCTTCCTTTAGTTAAAGTTACTGTTCTTGTTGCCATTTAACTTAATTCAGCTCTCCCCCTTTGATCTGTAGTTCCAGTACCTTCTAGCTGCTGTTAGAGTATTTATACAGTTCTATTACATTAATCTATAAACTTTTTGAATAGTTTATACTTAATTAATTAATTGGTTAACCAATGAGTTAGGTATCTAGACAGTAATGTTAACAATATATCAGTTACCCAAGTCTCAGTGTGTTGTTCAACCACAATCAATCCACTATAATGCACACCCCCAAAAAAGTAGGATAGTTAAATTAGAGCAGTACTATACAGTATACAATAGAACAGTTCTGTAGTATCTAGGAGGCATCCACTAGATAGGGAGAAAATGTTTCAGCATGGAAAGTCAAGAGACGGGAGAGGTCAGAGCTCCTGAAAGTGTTTCAGAGCTCACTGATCAATCACTTCTTGTTGTCAGTGAGGTGAAGAAAGAGGCAGGGGGGGGGATGGTTTGTTTGTTTCCCCCCCCCCCGGCGCTCAGTTTTCGCTTTCAAGGTGTCGCCCTTCTGTTGTCTCTATCAGTATGACTTGGCACCGCCTCACCAGAGTTTTAAAGCTGATTCAAACCCTCGTGGCTCACAGATCTTTTTCCCCTTTTTCCCACGAGGAGGACAGATCCAACCAACTGCCTTTCTCTTCTCCGTCTCGCCCACTGTTAATCCTTCAAATTTAAATATTCAAAAACTCAGTCCTTCTCTATCCGATCTGCCACTCAGCTCTCTTAAATCTTTCCCTGTCCGTCTTTACTAGCCGCTTCAGCTTAATGCACCCACTTACGTATCCGTGCTCACAACAGTTAAATTATGAATTTCTTTGAATTTAGGCTTGTAGATGAGCATGTTTTCACTGCAACCTCTTTAGGGTTAGGAATTCTGCTGAGATGAAGTAAGAATTACTAGTGTTTGATGAATCCCAGGAGAGGGAAATGTCCACATTATCCCTATAACACTGGAATAATTTTGTCATTTTGATAGGAGGAAAATCTACTTCTGAAACCACAATTGTGTCTCTCAGTCTATCAGCAACTATGATTGGTTTAGAATTGGACAAGAATATGGGGTCACCTATTCTGATCCCCTTAATGTAGGATACACATGAGACAAACTTTTAAATCTCTGAGATTTCTTTGGGATTGGCTGTTTCTGCTGCCACCATCAAACTCTCTCCAGATAAAGAAACTCCCTGGGACTTCCTGGAATAACTCACCATGGCCTCTGTCCTAGTGGTGTTTCCCAAACTGGCCAATGGAGATGTATTTCAGCTATGAGGAGCGGAATGTTTTTTTTTAAATAATCACAAGCTTTATTCTTTTCTTTATGACTTAAAAATTAAAGACAGACAGGGGGCGGGGCCAATGTGGTGACAACACGACATGCGATCTCAATGCTCTAAGATTGCAGTTGACACTTTTGCCACTGGGGGGGGGGGTCCAAACGGATCTAAACTGTCCCGAAGAGACAGTGAACAGGAAGAATACATCTTGCTGATCTCAGGGATATCACAAAATCCCTGAAAGAAGCAAGAGAAGTTTCTTCAAGCCGGTGACAAAAAATCCAGCCAAGGCTGATGAAGTCGGGGCAGCCCCAAAACGGAAGGAATGGAAAGTGAAAGTGTTTCCAGCTGGTGAGGAATCTTTATTGTTTTAAAAGAGAGACTGCCTATAAAAACTTAAAAAATGATTTAAATGGAAGAATAGAAGAATCAAGTGGCGAAATTAAACCCGTAACAGTTCTGGACAGTGGTTATCCCATTTTTTTACATGCTATCTTCATGGATGGAATCTTTACAAGCCTTTTAAAATGGACAGATTAAGTCTTCTTTTTCTACTTCTCTTTATGACTCTCTGTGATTTATAGACCAAAGCTTTCCTCTTTCATCGTTGTGGGTATTTTTTTTTAATTCATTTAAAGATTGGACCTCATTTTCTAATTTGAAATACAAAATAGATAAAAAAGAAACATCTTAACAGTGTTACATGCTGGGAGGTTTTGTAGATTAGAGCTTTGTGAATTCAAACGGAACCTTTCCCTTTCTTCACGGTTTGTTTTGATGGCTCTTTACAGAGCGATAGGGGTAAGCCAAATGTCCCTTTGAAGCATGTTTTCAACCAGAGAAGAGGGGAAAATGGCTTTTGTGAATCCATGTTTTAACTTGAAAAAATCTTCCAAGTGAGAGCACTTTTGTTTGTTAAGATGGCAGAATGTCAAGAAAATATAGAGATTATAAGCTTGCAGACAATATTTTCAGAATTACTAAAACTATCAAATACATATGAGAAAATTGAACAAAAACTGGAATATTTGGGGCAGCTAACAACAAAATGTGATGGAAAATTTGATGTTGTTTACCAAATGCAAAATGAGGGGATTAAAACCCAAAAAATTGAAGTGGAAAATGAATATAAAGAAATTAAACTTGTTGATATTTATGGCAATCGGTTTGTTTTTGAAAATGCAAAGAATTGAATATTGAAAGAGGAAACAAATGGAGATGAAATCTATCTCAAAAGGGAAGATATAGAAGAAGAAAAAAGTAAAGAATTTATGGACTATGAAACTTTATCTGCAAAAATATAGATAACACTGCTGACAATTAAAGACAAGCAGAATAAAGAAACAGAAAGAAGGCATCAGGATTATATGAGAGATCTTACAAACAAGGAGTTGCTAGGAGAAATCCATACAAAGCTGATCAAGAAGATGCTTAGAAGATTGATACCACAAATGGCAGAGGATATGAGATTGTTTTGTTACTGGAAAGATACAGGTTGATAATTTAAAATTAGTTAAATTTAGTGAAATTTAGTGACAATAGGTATAGTTAAATAAAAAATTGATAATGATAATAATGTATACAATGTGTAGTTTTATGATAAACAATAATTGTATATGAATAATGAATGATACTCATGAAGGGAAGACCAGAAAACCTTTTGGATTATATATAAGGATTAATTAAAAAAAAGAACTAAATTAGATAGAGTTAAGCTTTGACTATTTGGGAGGAAATGTTATGATATAGGATATAGTCAAATAATAATTCATATATATGTATGGGTACAACATAAGGAAACTGGATGTAAATTGTAAACAGTGTTTTGAAAAGGAGAATTGGAAAATTTAGTTACTAAATATTATGGATGTTTGGCTAGAATAGGACATAAGAACTCAGTAGTATTGGAGGATTTTAGAAATAGTAAATGAAATGCCAATATGTGGTTATATGTTAAACTTTGGTATATTTTATGATGTAGGACATTTCAACAATGATAGACAAATAAAACTGGAGGTATGATGATGGAAACATCTGAGTTAAAATACTTCAGTTAATATGAATTATGCTTGATGACCGTGGAAGAGATGCACGAAAGCTTTTTGTAACCAACTGAAACACCTTCTACAGTATGTAAAGAATGAAGATTTTATATGTTATGTTTGTTTTGAAAATAAAAAATAAAAAAGAAATGTTAAAAAAAATTAGAGACAGACCAGAAAGAGAAAAAAAGCATATATTAAAATATATATAAAAGGCAGATTGAACTCCATAAAAAGGAGGGTAGCTCCTTAGAGAGTGACAGTGATCAACTAGAATTAAGACAACAGAAATATAGACGTCAACAATAAATGCATGTATTGAGATGTAGAATATAAAGATGTGAAAATATAGCAAAATATGGTTTCAGCTGCCCAGAGTCACCTGTGTGTGAGTTGGGTGGCTTAAAAATGTGTTTAATTTGTAAGTATCCACATATTTGATATCAATGTATATTACTCAGATGACAACTGGCAAAATGCCCCAGTCCAAGTAAAATTTCCCAATCCCAGGACAAATCAGAGATTCTTGTGCCTCATTATAGTCTCTCTACAATTCAGATGTGGCCTCAGTAGGATAATGTAACATTTGGGGAAAAAGATGCAAGCCAGGAGACCAGCCCCAGAGACCAAAATGGAGAAGGTCTCCACGGCCACCATGGTCTTCCCTTTGGTGCTAAGGTAGGTGGGAAGGAAGGTGATCCAAACACAGCAAAAGACCAGCATGCTAAAAGTAATGAACTTGGCTTCATTAAAGCTGTCGGGCAATTTCCTGGCCAGAAAGGCCACAGTGAAACTCACAAGGGCCAGAAAACCCAGGAAGGCAAGGACAGCATAAAACATTGAAACTGAGCCTTCATTACATTCCAAGATGGCCTCTCCTGCCAAGGAATGGAAGTCCATGTTGGGAAATGGGGGAGAAATTACCAACCAGGTGGCACAAAGAACTGCTTGGACAAGGGGACAGACTATGACAATAAAGTTGGTCAGTGGTTTTCCTAAGAATTTCCTTGCCCTGTTTCCAGGCTTGGTGGCCATGAAGGCCAGAACCACCATGACAGTTTTTGCCAAGACAGAGGAAACTGCAAGGGAAAAGAGAATGGCAAAGGCAGTTTGTCGAAAGAGGCAGGTGAGCTTCCTGGGCTGACCAATGAAGAGGAAGGAGCAAAGGAAGCAGAGTAGGAGGGAGACTAAGAGGATGTATGTCAGATCTCGATTGTTTGCCTTGACGATTGGGGTGTCACGATGTTTAAGGAAAATTGCCAGGACTCCCAATGTGATTGCAGAGAGAGAAAGTGTAAGCAAAGCTAAAGCATATCCCAGAAGCTCTTGATAGGCAAGGAAGTGGATCTTTTTGGCAATACAGTGGTTCTTGTCCATGTTGGGATATTGGTCTTCTGGGCAGGGATCACAGAATGCTGCATCTGAAATCAAGAGTCAGTTTATTTTTGATGGCGTATCAAAAAGGGCAAATCATCCTTCAATATTGATTATTCTGGGGAGAAGTTAGTTTGAGACAAGCACATTTCTACCTTTCAGGATCAAGTTCTCTACATTGTATTTTACATAGACTTAGATATTTATTTATTTATTGCAGGGAAGGGCAGGCAGACTGAGTTAGATGGGTCTCCTGCTTCCCCAACAGGTCTGTCTATATCCTGGGAGAGTGATAGCACTGGCAGAAAAAACACACCCTAAATAATGAAAATCAAAGGTTCAACCTCACATCCCACTGCTTCATGAAAAGTTTCGTATCTGGTATTCCTGCATGTAGTTAGATCAGAGCTGGGTTGCTGCCAGGTTGGCCAAACTGGTAGTGGAATTCAGGCCTGGGTCCCAAAACCAGCAGCAACCCAGGCCTGACACAATCTGAAACCGGTTTGCTGGTGTCTTCTGCTATTGCCAGCATGGTTCTGCACATGCACAGAGCAATTTTTAGTCAAATGTGCATGCACAAGCAATGGGCAGCTAGTTCAGGAACCCACCCCTGAGTTAGATATAAGAGTAAAACTAGAAAGTCTAGAAGGGAACTCATGAATTGTGCCCTGACACTACCCTGCATTAAATTGCTGAGGAGCAGGAAAGGTGACCGGAAGATAGGAAAAGGCCAGTTTAGATCCCTGAATAGAAATTCTGTTGAAAAGCATGAATAGGTTGAAAAATGTTAATGTACAAAAAATGACAACAAAATTGATGGTTGTTTCTACTGAATGGCTTCCTTGGTCCTGGAAGATCTACGTAGAAAGTTTGCCCTACCTGTCTGATTAGAAATGGTCCCTTCTGGGCAAGGGGCACATTGGTAGCAGCAAACCTCCTTGCCCTCTGGAACCCTTCTCCTCTCACCTGCCTGGCACCTCTTCATGCCACACCTGGCAAAGGGCACCTTCTAAAAAAAGAAAAAAGAAATACTGTAGATGTCTTCAACAATGCTTCACTTATTCATTTCTCTATATTTTTCTTTTATCATTAGAATATCTTCAAAAGCAATTCAAAGACAATTCAACCACCAATGGATTCTGGAGATTGGAACTAGTGTTGGAATACAAAAGAAGGTCTTAAATTGAACTATAGCTTTTCTGAAGGAAACAATGATGGAGATCCAACTGATGCGAACGGTCCATGGAAATAACTCATGGCTGCTCCATCTGCATCCTTGGTTTCAAGAAGAATTCCTTCCTGATCTCAACCATTTTTCATCTGTCACAAATCAGACCTCAAATATGTTACATGCAAACAGCTTTTCCATGAAATGGTTCCCACATTTTTGATTCCATAACCCGTTCTCCAGTAAGGGGGATGTTTTGAATTCCCAGAAGAGAATGACTCTTTTGCTAGATTTATTTTACTTTCTCACCTCTTTTGCCCAGACAATTGCATCCGAGTTAATGATGAAACCTTGTCCTGCAGGAGCCCCAGGATCTATTTGTCCAATTTTCACAGGAAAAAAAGATTCATTGGGGAAGAGAACCCAGTTGAAAAGATCATAACAAGAAGATCCCAGCCCATTTTCTGAGAAGTAGATTTTATCTCCAGCACTGTTGTTAAATTGGATGTTCCTCAAATAGGGAAGAAGCTGAATGAAAAGAAACCTTCAGAAATTGCTAATACTTTCCACACCTCTAAGAATTTTTTTTCCTTACAGTGCCTGCCCTGATTTGTGACTTCAATGGTCATAGAAGTCCATTCTTTATGATTAGATGTAGAAACCCCCACCACCCCCACCACCCCCACACAGACACAATTTCATGAATTTTAGACCACATTTATTTGTATTAATTTCTTTCGGTCATGTTTATATTTATACCTGCTATCTTCTACATGTTTGACAAGCTAACATATAGAAATACATTGAGTCAAGTTCTCCGTGCTAAATTGACCAAGGCTGGTTTCACACAACAAGCAGTTCAGTGCAACAAATGGCAAACAAAACACATGGGATGGGATCACACAGCATGATAAGCCACAGTAACATAAATCAGGGTTATAATCAATTCAGTCAAGTGTCTTTCTCTAACTTGATTCAGGCTACAACGTGAAGGAAATGGAGGTGGTTCTGCAAATATGTCTAGTAGGACTTCAGTTGACCTGCTGAAGCATCTGGCAAAATTGTCATCTTGCTCTGGATCCCTCTATGCAGTGGCCACTCCATGAAAGTCTCAAAACCTTTGAATACTTCTGAAAACTTTTGGAAAGGCCATACATCCATGAAACTTAGGTACAATTGGTTTCTTTTATTTCTCCTTCCCCCTTCTACCCCTATTGAATCAAACACTATACTTAATCTGTGTTATTCTTGTTTTTAAAATTAGTTGTGCTTTAATCTTCTTTGAGATGCAGTGATATAATACCATACTGCTATTTAACCAATAATTCAACATACGTTTCCCTGAAAATTCTTAGTGAAGAGAAGGGAAGAAACTAGAAACTATAGTCTACAGACTGAACAATCTAGGCAAAAATCAAAGATATCACTGAGAATCTTGCTAAAATAATCAACCCCAGAGATTACTACACATTTCTTCCCCTTGTTCTACATGCAGGAGACCAATAATACAACAAATAATCTAAAAACAAAAACAAACTAGGGAAATTAGTTAAATAATTAGGAACACAGATGGTGTTTTCATATATATGTCCAACAAAAGACCAACATCCAATGAGGGAGCTAATGATTTTAGAAATGGTTACAAACTTAAAACTGGTGTCATCAAGAGAACTTTGGTTTCAGAGACCATGGTCTGCATTACCTACATAAAAGTCTCCTGGCAAGGGATCGATTGCAGCTCACAAGAACTGGAAAGAATATATATGGAAAATGACTGGTTCATCTAATCACAAGTGATTTAGGCTAAAATTTAGTGGGGAAGGGGGTGATTTTCATGACCTTTATAACTTAATTCCAAGCAAAAATCTGGTCATATAAGGATGTAGGGAGTAAAGAGAAGAAAGAAAGAGAAAAAAAAAACATAGGATGAACTTGAGGTGTACTTGGTGGGATGAAATTCATGATGAAAATTTAAAGGGCAAATCAACGCAAGAAGCCTGGGGAACTCTGAAAAATACAGTTATAAATGCCCAATCTAGTTCAATACCACTAAAAAAGAAAAACAAGAAAATTCTAGGATGGTTGCACAAAGAACTCTCAGACTAACTGAAGGAAAAAAGGACAAGTACAACAATTTGAAAGAGGAAGACATAATTAAGGCAGAATGCAGAAAAAGCTTGAACCTGCAAAGATGAAGTTAGGAAAGCTAAGGCTTTGAACAAAGTAAAATTTGCAAATGTAAAAAACCATTTTTTAAAAAGTTTATTTCATCACATAAAAAAACAAGAAAAGAGTAAAAGAAAAAATTGGTCCAATAAAGGGAGAAGATGGCAAGGAGGCAACGAGCACAGGGATAAAATTCATTTACTGCATCTTCTTTACACTAAATGATATAATAGTGTAACCTGAAAGACACTTTACACTACTCAGCTTACCAAAAACAGAACCATAGAGACAGATTAGGAATGCAAATTAAGCTACCCAAAAATAAGGTAAAAGAACACTTGTCAGCTCTAAACTACATCCCAGAGTTCTGAAGAAACTGGCAGATGTGATTTCAGAACCTTTGAAACTCATCTTTCAAGGTTCTTTGATCACCAGGGAACTATCTGAGAACTGGGAAAGAGCTGATGTGGTCCTCATTTTCAGAAAAGGAGAGGTGGGGTGAAAACAGATCCTGGAAATTACAGACCAATCAGCCTGACATTAGTACTTGAGAAGATATTGGCAAAGATAATCAAGCAACAAATCTGCAAACACCTAGAACAGACAAGATTATAACCAGAAGTCGCAATGGTTTCATAAATAGATCATGCCAAACAAATTCTATTTCATTCTTTGACAAAATGTTCACATTAGTAGGTCAGCGAAATGTAGTAGATGTAGTATACTTTTCTTTCAATAAAACATTTGATAAAGTAGACCACAACCTATTTCTTGGCAAGCTAGTAATGTGTGAGACAGGCAGCACAATGACCAGTTGGTTTTTTACTGTCTGAAAAATCGTGTTCAACAAGTACTCCTCAACAGAACTATATCTACATGGAGGCAAAAACATTGTGTGGCAGCAACGAAGAAAAGCCAACGCAATCATAGCCTGTATTAGAAGATGGATAGAATCAAAATCACATGAAGTTCTAATACCACTTTACAAAACCTCAATAAGGCTACATTTGGAATACTGCAACCACTTCTGGTCACCACAACATTAAAAAGATGTGGAGACTCTGGAAAGAGTGCAGAGAAGAGCAACAAAACTGATTAGGGGACTGGAGGCTAAGACATAAGAAGAATGGTTACAGGAATTTGGTATGTCTAGTCTAATTAAAAGAAGAACTATGGGTGACAAGATAGCAGTGTTCCCATACTTGAAAGGCTCCTACAAACATGAGGGGTTCAAGCTATCTTCCAAAGTACCAAAAGGTAAGACAAGAAACAATGGTTAACCAAGGAGAGAAGAAACTTGGAATTAAGGAGAAATTTCCTAACAGTGAGAGCAATCAACCAATAGAATAGCTTGCCTTCAGAAGTTGTGAGGGTTCGATCACTGGAGATGTTGAAAAAGAGGGTGGACAACCATTTGTCTGAAATGACATGGGGTCTGTTGTTTGAGCAGGGGGTTGAGTTAGAAGACCTCCGAGGTCCCTTCCAACTCGATTATTCCTTTCTACACATGGGAAATTTCCTCTCTATGTTGGCTCTAAGGAGCTGTGGATTGGATTAAAAAAACACAGAGATTACCTGCCATGACCGGGCATCTAAGATCCCTTTTCCATGACTCATCATAGCTGATCGAGCTCCTGATCCATGCATTGCATGGAATGCATGTGCCACAGCATGAATGGCATTGTAGATATTGTAACTTTCACCTGTCATGCTTGTTTCAAACATGTAAGTTGGCACACTTTGTAAATTCTCCTTTCCTGTACATGGTTTTTTACCCTTTGGAAGGATCTCTCCTGGCTTCTGAATCTTGCAGTCAAAGATCAGTTCCCACCATAAAGGGAGATAGAAATTCCCTTGTGGGTTCAAAGGGTCTAAAGACATGAAAAAATCTCTGAATTCTGAGACTTCTCTGGTGTGGTCCCTAAAATGCAAAGCACCATGGTAGTGATTTATATGAAACAATGTGTATTCAGAGTTAATCACATTAAGTTTCCAATTGGATGTAAAGATCCAAACTTTCAGTAAAGATGCATATCTCCTTTTTTCATAAGCAAACATGACTATCTGCATATTTGTAGCAGCACTGTAGTCTCCAAAAAAAATAATCACTTCACCTTTTGACAAAGTGTTGAGGATATGATATAAATTTGTATCTTCATCAATGTACATTTCAAATTTCATTATTTCAGTGAAGGCCAGGCAGATCTCCTTCTCCTTTAGCATTGGCGTCAGAGATGAGACAAAATGTTCCCCACCGTCATCTTTGTTGGCCACCAGTCCAACCCAGTTCCACTGGAAATACAGGAGCAGCCGAACTAAACCCTCATACTGAGCAGATTCACTGGGATTTATCCGGAAAAAGGAAGGATAAACTCTTCTACCTCCTTGAGTGAAATCGAAGCCAACACCAAGCTGTAGAAAGTGAGAATATTCTTTCAAAAACAAAGTTAAGTTTTATGGTGACTTTAAAGTTCACCATTATGTAGTTAGCTGCTGATACAGTTTTACAGAGGAATTATTGGGTCTGTCATCTGCACCTCTATAACCATCTGGTTTGGTTCTGCAACCCAACAAGACAGACACAGACTTCAGAGGATAATCAGAACTGCAGAAAAAACAATTACTGCCAACCTGCCTTCCATTGAAAACCTGTACACTGCAGGAGTCAAAAAGAGGGCCATGAAAATATTTATAGACCCCTCACATCCTGGACATAAACTGTTTCAATTCCTACCCTCAAAACGACACTATAGAGCACTGCACACCAAGACAACTACACAAGAATGTTTTTTCCTGAACGCCATCACTCTGCTAAACAAATAATTCCTTCATCACTTCCAAACTATTCACTAAAGCTGCATTACTATTAATCTTTTCATCATTCCTATCACTCATCTCCTCCCACTTATGACTGCAGGACTGTAACTTTGTTGCTTGTATATTTACGATTTTATATTGATATTGATTGTTTCCTGACTGCTTATTTGTACCCTATGACTATCATTAAGTGCTGTGCCTTACGCTTCTTGATGAATGTATCTTGTCTTTATGTACACTGAGAGCATATGCACCAAAGATAAATTCCTCATGTGTCCAATCATACTTGGCCAATAAAGAATTCTATTCTGTTCTATCTGTCCCACCAGACAGGGTGACTCCTTTGAGTGACAAGCTTCATCTTCCTCCGTTCTTAGGAAGAGTTACCAGTTACCTGTTTTGCCTGGTTGTCATAGGTCAGAAGTCAAAGGGAAAAAAAGCATGTACTTGATATAGATAATAAACTGGAGTCAAAGGTGCAGAAAGTTGATAAACTCAGGAATTTATAATGCCTTTTGGCAAATACAGCCTTTCAGAATTATGTCAATAATTTTCAATTATTTAAAAATGTATCCTGACATACAACAAAGAAAAATCAATTTGACTTTAGACTGGATTATCTAAGTCATATAACTCTATTATGTTCCCCCCCCAACACTTTTGTTTTTATCCCTGGATACTGTGTGTGTTTCTGTTTTTTGTGTACTCCATACTATATTGTTTGTTTGTTTGTTTATTGGATTTATGTGCCGCCCTTCTCCCAAAAGGCTCAGGGTGGCATACAACATTAAAAAAACACATATTACAAAAGTTAAAAAGGAAATTAAATAAAGTATCTAAAAACAAACCCAATTAATATTAACAATAAAATTTTAAAAAAAATCAATTAAAATTAATAATTAAATTAATCATTTATTTTATTCTGTTCATGCCAGGCCGGCTTGCGGGATATCCAGTGTAGCCCCCTTACCTGTGGGAATTTGTAGATGCTGAAGATGGAGGCCATCAGCATTGAGGATTTGGCATTGTGACCTCCAAAGACAGAGAGCACAGGGTGCCGCTTGTCACATTTGTAACCTGGAAATATTCGATTCCATGTGGAGAGCAGGGTGAGGCTGTGTAAGAAAATCTTCTTCTCAAACTTCTGATTGTCATAGAGGTGGAAGCCAAGTGTGATGTTGGGGAGGAGAAGCAGTTCCTTGTTCACCTCCATGACAGCAAACATCAAGGCCAGGAACTGATGGTAGTTTTTGGGTAGGTGTCTATAGTGAGGAAAAGATTGGGGAACATTATAGGAAAGGTCTTGTGTACCGGAGGAGTTGGCCTCGCCTTTTTTCTGTGTCCTTGGAGCAGGAAGTGAGAAATTTCCTTGAGCTGTTTTGGCTTTTTAAAGGATGGTTGTACTTGAATAGTACAAGTATAGATTTCTGAGTAAGGATAAAAGCCTGTCCGTCCTTATCCCAAATAATTTTAGATTCCTTTATTTTCCCTCCTTTCTTCACTTGGCTGAAATCCTCCCCAATTGCTCCTCTTCCTCCCTAATCAGTTTGTTTCTCCCTTGGAGCAGCTTCTTCAGGTCTGAGCAAAAGACTCCAGTGAGGATCCCAGCTCAGATTTTCTAAGGGCCATTATTCATCCGCTCTGCTGATTCCAAAACTGAGGGATTTTTGGGGCAGTATCCACACTGGAAAAAGATTGGACAATTCTTTGAGGTTTTTTCCTGTGACTTTATGTCCAAATTAATATTATAAGTCAACTTCTTTACTAGGTCAGCAAAGTTTCCAAGGTGTTTCCCCTCCCTACTTTTATATGGTTGATAATCTTCCAGATGAAAACATCTGGAAAGACAGTCATGCCCCAGAACATAATTTGTGTATAAACTGTTGTTCTCTGTCTATTCTCAGGAACAGTTCTGGAAACACAGGGAAATCTAGACTATTTCTCGAATTTTCCTCCTTATTGAAAAAAGGACAAAGATCTGAAGATCTCTAGAATGAGTATTTCTTAAAAGGGGCTTTTAATCCAAAGAAAAGAAAATGATCACCTACATCTTTCCCCTTCAGGTGAAACTTACGTGCTGTAATTAATAAGATGAAATGGGTCCTCTTGAAAATCTAGTGATTTGGACCCCACTAAAATTGACAGGGGCAAATTCCCTCCAATGATCAGATCACCACGCTTGTAAAATTGCCATTCATCTTTAAACTTTACATGTTTTTTCAATGGACACATTGTTTGAATCTTCTTAGCAGTAACTGGAGGTAGGAGCCAGAAGAGCAGCAGCAACAGGAGAGGCAGCCCAGCCATTCTTCTCACCTTCCCTCCTAGATCAGATATGAAGGTTTCGTTTGTGCAGAAGCTTAACTGCAGGTAGCACTTGAATTCTCAACACAGCTGAATTGCAGCGAGTATTTGAAATACCATCAGAGCTTTAGAACAATAGCCAGCTTCGGTGCCTTCTGGATGGCATCAGGTCAAATTTATCTGATGTCTCCTTGCATTAACACATTTCCATTTTATCACTTTATTTCACCCTATCTGTCCTTTTCCGAAATGAGACTATGTGCTGTATTTTATTTTATAGAATAACAGTGTTGGAAAGGAGCTTGGAGGTCTTCTAGTCCAACCCCCTGCTAAGGCAGGAAACCCTATTCCATTTCAGACAGATAGTTATCCAATCTCTTGTCTAAAACTTCCAGTGTTGGATCATTTACAACTTCTGGAGGCAAGTTGTTCCACTGGTTAATTGTTCTAACTGTCAGGAAATTTCTCTTTAGTTCTAAGTTGCTTCACTCCTTGATTATTCCCACCCATTGCTTCTTGTTCTCCGCTAAGGTGCTTTGGAGAATAGCTTGACTTCCTCTTCTTTGGGGCAGCCCTTTAGATATTGGGACACTGCTATCATTGTCACCTCTAGTCCTTCTTTTTATCAGACTAGATGTTCCCAGTTCTAGCAACCGTTGTTTATATGAATAAAATAAAATATTTTCACAAGACTAATCCATCAATAAACTACTGTATCAATCATGCTTTCTCTTACCTGTGTTTGGGCTTTGGCACAAAGGCCAGCAGAGTTTCAACAAACCTTGCAGTTAGCTCTTTGGAAGACAAAGCAAAATCCTCCAACACTGGGAGAACTCAGAGAATATTTTTTAAAGCAGGTTTAACCTTGGAAGATTTCTGCATGTTGAAATCCACAGGGGATACATTAAAATTACTGTTCTTTTAATAATTGGAGGGGAAGGCAATTGTCCTATCTGTTGGGCAATGGATGTTGTTTGCACACCAGACAGGGAAAAACATGTTTGTGTCTCTTGTTGCTAATCCACAGAGCAGATGGACTTGGGAATCAAAGTGAAGTTGACTTTTTGAACTACCTGAAAGTCAACACCTGCAAATAAGATGGAGTTTGGCCTGTGCAATAGTATGTTCAGATAGAATGGGTGCTAATGGGGCATAGTGGAAGTGAGCTGTACCTTAGGAAGTATGAGCAATCATTCCAATTATTAGATGCAATAAATGCTTTAATTATTGTCGAGATTGTATTGCTAAAATGCTTGTTAGCTTCATCATCTTGCCAAAAAAGGGGAGGAGGGAATGGAATGCCAAGAACACATTCATGGAGCATGAGATCCTGCATGATACCAAGGTCATTGATGCAGGTGCTTGATGAAGAAGTGAACTGTTCCCAAAACAAAAATAAATATTACTGTTGGACAATATGAACCTTCAGTGGTTGGGGGAATGGGAATCTAACGTTTAGCTAAGCAAGCTTTTGCACGGGAAATCTCAGAGTTGGTTTTTCTGGGACTTAATTTCCTTGAGGATTCCTTTTGTTGAGTTCACTATTCAGATTTTTGACACTAAAACAACTCTCCTTAACCTTCACATTATGAATGAAGACTATCCGGACACTTCCGAGAAAGTTGTAGCATAGCGATGTCAGAAAGTGAGAAAAAGTGGCACCTGAGGAGCAAAGTTGAGAAAGTGTAGGGGATAGAGAAATCACTGAAAGTTAAACAGATGACATCACTCAGTTCAAGCACTAGTGGAGAGTGAGGGAGCCAAACTGAGCATCTCAAAGGAATACTGAGATTTGGCAGAAGTATTTAGTGAGCAGGAGTCTCCCTCTCTCACCGCCCCTTATACTGTGCAATCATCTTACTGCCTGGGGCAAAGGTTCCCAAACCAAAGATGTACTCCATGACCCCAAGAGAGATGGAAGAGCTCCAGAGGCTCATGGATAAAAATTTGGCTAAGGGCTTTATTCAGCCAGTGAAGTCTAGGGTGGCAGTACCAGTACTCTTCAAGGAGAAGAAAGATGGTTCTTTGAGATTGCATGTTGATTTTTGAGGCAATAATGGGGTTTGTGTGGGAAAACAAGATGCAACTGCCACAAAACAGGGGGATAAATGAATTGATTGATCAAATTTATATAACCACCCATCTTATGCAAAGTTATTCTGGGCAGTGTACAACAAACCAATAAAAGCTGTTAATGAAGAAAACAATCCTTGTTTAAAAACTTTATGCAATAATTATTAAAAAAGAATCAGAAATTATAACAGCAGAACTAAAACAGGAAAAGAGAAAAATATACAATGGAATGTGTCAGCCCTGGAGCCATTTTCCCCTGGCACCTTCAGGGTGGCCACATCAGAGATGAGTCAAGCTGTGGGAATGGGAAAAGGTAGAGATAGACAGGGGATTGTAGCCAAGATAAAATTCTTTTCTCTGAGAACCAAGGATTCTCCCACAAGGTGCAAGCAAGTGGGCTCTGAGATCAAGTGATCTTTAGACTCTGACCTGATTGGACCATGTGATGGATTGCATGTGCAGGGGAAATACAATTTTACTTTTAACTAGAGAGAAACCTGAGGGGGGGTAGAGTCGGGTTTCCCCAGATGTGCCAATATGACATGCCTAATAAATCTATAACTTGAGGAAGATGTTTGCCTCTGAGTTTTGATTCCTATGGGTGTGTTACTTGGAACCCTGACAGAATGTTCATAATCATAAAGCCAACTCATGGGTTTACCTTGCTCCTGTGGTCTCCAAGTCTGCTTCCATAACTAGTCTTGTGGGAACTTTAGAAGCTCAGGAGTCATGAGGCCAACAATGTTCTTATATCTCCCTGAGGCCATTGTAATTCTTCTCAGAATATTCCTATAGGAGCCTCTGAATCCCTGGATGCAAATGTTTCTTTTAACTAAGTTTCGTATTCGTATTTATTTCGTATTTATTATAATTTATAGGCCGCCCTTTTCCCTGAGGGGACTCAGGGCGGCTTACAAAACGCGGGAAAGGGGGTACAAGACAAAAAACATAAGACAATACATAATTTTAAAAATGGAGCACAACATTCATTCATCATTCGGGAGGGGACAAACTAGATTTTTTATCCCCAGGCCTGACGGGATAGCCAGATCTTGAGGGCCGTGCGGAAGGCCTGGGCTGTGGTGAGGGTGCGAATCTCCACGGGGAGATTGTTCCATAGCGTCGGAGCTGCAACTGAGAAGGCTCTCCTCCGCGTAGTCGCCAGTCGGCACTGACTGGCGGATGGAATTCGGAGGAGGCCTACCCTGTGCGATCTGATGGGACGCAGGGAGGTAATTGGCAGAAGGCGGTCTCTCAAATAGCCAGATCCACTACCATGGAGCGCTTTGTAAGTGGTAAGTAGCACCTTGAAGTGCACCCGGAGACCAACAGGTAGCCAGCGCAGCTCGCGGAGTTCTCCATAGGTAACAAAACAATAGGAAGAAAACTGAAATCCATTATAGTATTACTTATGAATATGTATGCATGAATCATTTCCCCTTCCTTTCTTACATCATTTTCTCCTTTCTGAAATAAATATCAGTGCATCTCTTTGCCCTCTAAGGGGATGTGTCAGGGTTCCAACAAATGCCCTAGTTAAACCATGAGCCTCGAGCCAACCTTCAAAAGAAATCAGTTATTTATTAGGAGCAACATTTCAGCACGTACTCAAGTGAAGCCAAATCTGAACCCAAGTAATTTATGGCCCAATTATCACCCTGTTTCCCTCATCCCCACAGAGTGTGTCGTAAATCACATTCTCCAATGCAGCACTTTCCTGGGCTGTAGAGATCCTCCCCTGGCTACTGTGGGTAACCTGGGAGACAGCCTTGAGAAAGATATGCCTGGAATGTGCTTCTGTTTGTGGCTGCCATGCTGCTTCGTCAGTTTCCCATCCCCCTTGCCTATGGCAACTTGAGAGCAGGCCAGGGATGCTTTGTGAGTTGCCATTTTTGTCACCTCTGACACCTCTGAATCCCTGGATGCAAATGTTTATTTTAACTAAGTTCTCGGTAGGTAAAAAAAGAGCAGGAAGAAACCTGAAATCCATTAAAGTATTATGAATTTGCCTGCATGAATATTTTCTCCTTCCTTTCTTACATCATTTTCTCCTACCTGGGTTTCCTGGCCCTTGTCAGTTTCACAGTGGTCTTTATGGCTAGGATGTTACCTGACAATTTTAATGAAGCCAAATTCATTACTTTTAGCATGCTGGTCTTTTGCAGTCTTTGGATCACCTTCCTCCCCACCTATCGGAGTACCAAAGGGAAGTCTATGATGGCCGTGGAGATCTTCTCCATCTTGGCCTCTGGGGCTGATCTCTTGGCTTGCATCTTTTCCCCAAAAATGCTACATTATCCTATTGAGACCCCACCTTAATTGTAGAGAAAATATAATGAAATAAAGTATATTACAATCCTATATTCATGCAGAGATGTGAAAGTTTTATTTTGACTTTAGGGCATTTTTGTATTTGATCTGCTTTCAAAAAAATGTGACATAGAAGAGCAGCTAATTCATTAAATAATTGAAAATCAAGTGATCTAAATAATCACAGACCATTTAGTAATCACCCACACTTTTATTTTTCTTTAATGTCAGTTCATCCCAGTGAGGCCTCATGAATAACTTGAAAATATGCTTTGATTTTAAAGAAGTGGATATTAGTTCTCAGAACTACAATTTCCCTGTATTTTCATCAAAAGTATCTTTAAATATATGCCGGATTGTTTTGAAGCATGTTTGTTTGTATTGATCCTTGAGGCTTTGCTGAGTTCCCTACGAACTTTTCCATTCAAATGAAATCCAGAAAGCACACACAGATAACTGATTCAGCTGGATTCATTAACTTCTTTATATACAGAAGAACAGATGAATAAATGTAAAATACCAACAGTTGGTTCTTCCAAGTAAACACAAGACAGGAGATTTACAGGCAAACACAGCAGACAAGGCCCAGACAGACTGCTTGTTTCCTTCTCAGAGCAGCAGACTGCTTAAGTTTCTGTTTCAATTCTCTGCACAGACTCAGATCTGTTTAACATCCCATTGGCTGACTTAGTTGCTGTGCCTATTCACTGGCTGACCTTGCTCCCATATCTCTCCCAGTCATGAATATTTTAACAGAGTTCTTACAATTCTGCAGTTTAAATGAGCTACATTTTTACTCTCTATATACTTAATAGCGAACACACTTTATTAACAAATATGATCAGCCCTCAGAAGAATGCATTACAATAATCCATTCAGGCAGTGACCAGGGCATGAATAATTGTGAACAGACCATGAACCAAGAATGGTGCAACTAGCACACGAAACACAGCTCTACAAAAGATTTCAAAGCTACAACTGGCATCTATTCTTTGGTCAAGAGTTATTGTCAGATCCGTGAATCTGCCATTCTTCAGGGGAAGGGAGGGATCATTGCTTACATTTATACTTTATTCCTTTCTCCTATTAGTCTATTGATTTATAACCTTTCTCCAGGCACCTAAATAGCCCAACATTTTCTCACATTTAGGGGAATGTAAGGGGAGGGCGGGCCATGTGGGTTACATTGCTCGAAAGCCAGCAGAGAATGATGGTGAGAAACTTCCCTTATCACTTTCTCGGGGAGGGAGGGGTGCAATAACATCTTAACACCTGCAGATTGGCTAAATCCACATTGGACTCTCGGGAGGGGTTTCTAATTGCTTTTGTTCCAACTATACTGCCTGAGGGATCTCAGAGGCTGCTTTGATTACATCCTGCTATAACTCTGTTCAATAAAAGGTTCCTTTTGAAATGTCAAGTTTCAAGAGTTCTTACTTTCTTGAATAAGGACCTTACAGTTATAAAGGATCCCAGATTATGCACTGGGCATGTTTGCAGCAGTGAGGATGTCAACAGCACTGTTTAGTTCACCAAGGCCAGAGATGTAGATTAGAGCATCTTCAGCACCCTGTTAATACTTCACCCCACATAGTTGGACAATAGTTTCATGTATATGTTAAAGAGCAGAGGAGAATGCACCAAACACTATATGTCTATGGGACTCCAAACATTCCAGCACCCATATAAAGGGATCAACTGTGAGGCCTGTCGCTCCCAATCAACACAGACTTATATCAGTTCTGTAGAAGTGAGAGGAATTTGCAAAATGCAGTGCTGCACACATCCTAACAAGGACCTGATCTAGAATCTGATGTTGAAGACCACCAAAAGGTAAAGAAGAGCAAGAATGGATGTGTTACCACCATCCTATTGCTGCCAAATGTCATTCTAAAAGTTCAACCAATGCCTTTTCTGTTCTATAACCCAGGTTTTATCTTGACTGAAAGGGGCGTAGATAATCCACCCAGGATCTGGTGAAGGAACTGCATGATCATCTTCTCCACAAGCTTTCCTTAAAAAAAGGGAAGATGTGAGCCAGCCAGTGTGTCTTGAGGAGGGAGAAATTAAGACCTCCTTAAGAGGAGGAGGTACCACACCATCTCTCAAGGAAGAATCTAGGCTGGTTCAGTTCCACTGCTGAATCCAATCCCAAAAATGGTAGCACAGTGGTTAGAGTGCATTACTACTTCTTCATTGCTACTTCTGCTGCTGATGGCGAGTGAGACATATATGCTGGTCTTGTTGTATTCGGGTCTTTTCCCATGTAAGGTTGAGATTGCCTTGGCAACGTTTCGGTGAGGTCTCACTCGCCATCTACAGGCTGGGTTTTAGGCTTAAAGCGTGGTCGGAGCTGCCATCTTTCTATAAATCTTAGTGGAGGGGGTGTGGAGTGCTGGCTTTGTTTCACTAGGTGGATTGATTGGATGTGTGGCTGTATCATGATTGGTAGACTGGTGCTGATTGGTGCTGGTTGTGTGTCCATTGTTGTTTTGTGTTGTAATGGCCTGGGTGATGGGTGGGGCTCAGTGGTGGGTTTCAAATTTTTCAGAACCTATTATGTGGGTGTGGCCTATTTTGTGGGCATGGCTTGGAAGCAATGTGATTGGGCAGGTATGGCCAACTTGACATCACTCATGCACACTCGGTCACATGACCACTACCCCCAAGCCATGTGGCAAACTTTTTTGGGACTCCTATGAAGGCGGGGGGAAGAGAGGGGAAAACCTCACAAAAATTGACAACTGGAGGATTAAGGGCTGAAATTAGGAAGATCGGAGAAGGCAGGACAGAGGGGAATCCAGTAGAAAGCTATCACATGCTGGGGAAAGAATTTTGGAAGAATGGAGGAGGCAAGACAGAGAGGAATCCAGTAGAAAGCTATCACATGCTGGGGAAAGAATTTTGGGAGATTGGATGAGGCATGACAGAGTGGAATCCAAGACAAAGCTATCACACGCTGGGGAAAAAACTTTGGGAGATTGGAGGAGGCAAGACAGAGGGGAATCCAGTAGAAAGCTATCACACGATGGGGAAAGAATTTTGGGAGATCGGAGGAGGCAAGACAGAGGGGAATCCAAGACAAAGCTATCACACGCTGGGGAAAAAACTTTGGGAGATTGGAGGAGGCAAGACAGAGGGGAATCCAGTAGAAAGCTATCACACGATGGGGAAAGAATTTTGGGAGATCGGAGGAGGCATGACAGAGGGGAATCCAAGACAAAGCTATCACACGCTGGGGAAAAAACTTTGGGAGATTGGAGGAGGCAAGACAGAGGGGAATCCAGTAGAAAGCTATCAGACTCTGGAGAAAGAACTTTGAGAGATTGGAGGAGGCAAGACAGAGAGGAATCCAAGACAAAGCTATCACATGCTGGGGAAAGAACTTTGGGAGATCGGAGGAGGCAAGACAGAGGAGAATCCAGTAGAAAGCTATCACAGACTGGGGAAAGAACTTTGGGAGATAGGAGGAGGCATGACAGAGAAGAATCCAGGAGAAAACTCCTGAGCTTGCTGCTGCTGTCTAGTGGAGTGTACCTCTCCATGCTTCTCTGTTCACCACCTCCACTCCCAGGTATGGGACTTGACACCGAATTCAGCTAGGATCGTGTGGACGGGTGGGGTGAGCGAGTGATGGAGAGGCTTACAAATGGGCAGGGTGAGCGAGGAGCAACAGGGCCAGGGAAGGCGTGCAGGATTTCTGCTGATCACCGGCTGCCAGTTCGGGTCTCACCAATTTTGACTCAGCCTTCCATCCTTCCAAGGTGGATAAAAGGAGAACCCAGATTGTTGGGGGCAATAGGCTGACTCTGTAAACCACTTAGAGAGGGCTGTAAGTTGTAAAGTCATAAATTAGTCTAAGTACTATTTGTATTTTATAATCATCTCTGTCCAAAGACACATCATTTTAGTTCCTGTATGAAATTCCTTCAGATTTGGTACAAAATAATTTAGAGTATTAAAACATTTCTCCTTGGGTCTCAGTATTGTGATGTGCTATGCTTAACTGATTAAAATAACATATTAAACAACCTTTTGGACAGTAAATGTGACTGACAAGCAAGTATTGGAGCATAGAACACCAGGTATGCTGCTGGAAGAAAATTATGAAATTGAGTCTCATTTACTTTGACAATTGGAGAAAGCAATGATGTTTGGAAAAGTAAAAGGAAACCAGGCCACCAAAAATACCATGACTGGACATTACCAAAGGTGACAACAGCTGGAACATAAAACAATTCAAAAGTATAGTGCAGGATCAGAAGATGTGGAGAGGCCTGGCCCATAGAATCACTGAGAGACGTATCCAACTCAATGGATATCGATCCCTATTATATATTGGGTAGATCACACCTCAATATTTCATCCAGCCTCCGAGAGAATCCAATACATAAGTGACAGGGTGTAAGATGCAGGCAGGGACAGCATACACTGAATGACACCACCAGGTAGTTGGAACAGGAACATATGCACACTGTATGAGCTAAGCTTTCTAAAACCCAGTTGTGATATTCCACACAAAGTTGTGGAGAATAACAGGGCTAAGATCCTCTGGAACTTCCAGATCAAAGCAGACAGGCAGGTCCTGGCCAATGAACCAGACATAGAGGTCATAGAGAAGAAGGCAGAGGTGGGGATAGATGAAGCAGTGTCAAATGGAACAGAAGTTGCCTTCAGAAATTGTGGGCATGTCATAACTGGAAGCTTTCCAGAAGAGACTGGATTGCCATCTGTCAAAAATGGTATAGAGTCTTCTTGGGTGGTGTGTTGGACTAAATGACCTACAAGGTCCCTTCCAACTCTGTTAATCTGTATCTGTGAATGACAGCAAGATCAGGAAGAAGGAGGGTGGGACACTGAAAAGTTCTGGGGTCTAAAGGATGAATTGGAGAGGAAAGTCAAGGACAAAGTGGTCCTAGTGATAGGGGTATTTTGGGCTGTGGCTTTTAAACTGGTAGAGGGACTCCAGCAGATCCCAGGAACAACAGCAGAGCTCTGGGCCCAGAAGAGTGAAGTGCTAGGAACAGGTAAATTAGTGTGTCCATCCTCATCTTACTCGACTCAATGGCAAATGTGGAAGAGTGACCCCACCCTGGACCTTCTTATTCTGAGATGCCACAGGGGTCAGTGCTGTCCCCTCTTCTATTCGACATCTGCATGAGACCCCAGGGTAAGCTCATGTATCTCCTTGTGGTGAGGTATCCGCTATATGCTGATGACACCCCATCAGTGCTTCTGGTAAATTAAGCAGTGCTGTACATGTTCTGTCCTGCTGTCTGGAGGCTATGAATATCTGGATGGGGAAAAACAGACTTCTAAGGAACCTCAGCAAGACTGAGTGGCTTTGGGTTTGGGGGGATCTCTAATTCTAGGACTATACAATCTATGGTGCTGGGTGGAGTAGCATTTGCCCAAAACAGACCTTGCAAGAAAGGTGGGGTCCTTCTAGACTCACAACTCCCGCTTGAGGACATGGCTAGAAAGGCCTTTTCACAACTGTATATGCCAGTCGCACCTCTTCCAAGACAGAAAATGCCCCGGTCACATCTTGGTTGGACTAAGGCAATGTGTTCCATATGAGCCTTCCCTTGAAGAGTATCCAGTAGCTTCAGCTGGTGTAAACTGCATTAACAAGAGCAGTTATGTTTCTTGGAGATCTCATCACACCTTTGCTTGCTGAGCTGCATTGTGTGGCCTCATCACTCCTGAGCTTCTGAAGGTCTTTCAAATCTGGTCATGCTTGCAGACTTGGGAAACCCAATAATTCCTTTTAATAAATGTTGTATAAAGGTTTTCTTTATTTACATTTACACTTTATTTACACTTATTTACACTTTTCATTGGACTGTTGCATGCTGCTCAGAATCACTTTGCATGAGATGGGGGCCACATAAATTTGATCAATCAATCCATTACATCCCTTCTTTTGTGGATATAACTAAACCAGTTCTTCTATCTAAACACTGGGGTGATTGCTCACTCTTCCTAGGGTTCAGCTGACTGCCACCCTGCCCCATCAGCACCCATTCTATCTGAACATACTATGGCACAGGCCAAATTCCATCTTGTGTGCAGGTGTTCACTTTCAGGTAGTTCAAAAAGTCAACTTCATTTTGACTCTCAAGTCCATCTGCTCTGTGGATTAGCTACAGGGGACACAAACATGTTTTTTCCTATCTCAGGTGCAAATCACATCTATTGCTCAGTGGGTAGGACAATGGTTTTTCCTTGCAATTATCAGAAGAACAGTAATTCGTATTGTATCCCCTGTGGATTTTAACCCACATGAATCTTCCAAAGTAACAAAAAGGGCTTTAGGAAATATGTACTGAGTTATCCCAGTGGTGGAAGACTTTACTTTGTCTTCCAAAGAGCCAACTCCAGGGTTCAGTGAGATTCAACTGGTCTTTGCCTCAAAACACAAGTAAGAGAAAGCATGATATTAGAGTAGTTTATTGATTGATTAGTCTTGCAGACCTTTCCTTAAAATAGAATAAAATGCAGCAAATCTAATTTCAGAATACGATAGATAGGAGGAAATAACGTGATAAAATACAAATGTGTTAATTAAAAGAGACATCTGATAAATTTGCCCTGAGGTAATTTGGGCAGTCTCAACTCTGTTAATCTGGTGAGATTTCCAAAGCTCCCTGCAATTCAGCTTCTGTACAAACCTTCATTTCTGATCTAGGAGGGAAGGTGAGAAGAATGGCTGGGCTGCCTCTCCTGCTGCTGATGTTGATCCTCTGCCTCCTGCCTCCCATTGCTACTAAGGAAATTCAAACCGTATGCGCATCGCAAAAACATTTACAGTTTCAAGATCCATGGGAATTTTACAGGCCTGGTGATCTGAATATTGGGGGGAATTTGCCCCTGTTAACCTCTCTGGAGTTCAGAATCCCAGATTTCCAAAAGGACCTGTTGCATTTTAATAATAAAGTTACGTAAGTTTCACCTGGAGGGGAAAGATATAGGTGATTGTTTTCTTTCCTTTGGATTCAGGGCCTCTTTTAAGAAATCCTCATTCTGGGGATCTTCAAATTTAAGTCCTTGTCTCAATAAAGAGGCAAATTCAAGAAATAGGCTAGAATTTTCCATCGCTCCAGAACTATTCATGAGGAAGATGAGAGACAACATAAAACTGAGGAGAGACAACACTATGAGACTCTAGCTGCCCTAGTCAAGATGTTGACTTATAATATTAATTTGGACCTAAAGTTATAGTAATTAAAAAACATCAAAGAAATGTTCAATCTTATTCCAATGTGGGACATTGCCAAATAAAAACCCCTCAGTTTAGGAATCTGCAGAGCTCATGAATAATGGCCCTTAGTGAGTCTGTGTTGTGACCCTCACTGGAGTCTTTTGCTCAGACCTGAAGAAGCTGCTCCGAGAGAGGAAGAAAATGATTAGGGAAGAAGAGGAGCAACTGGAGAGGATTTCATACCAAATGAAGGAAAGAGGGAGAACAGAGGGGTGGTGGTGGTAAAATGATATGGGAGAAGGACAGCCAGGCCTTTCTCCTTACTCAGAAATCCCTCCAAGTTAAGTCAAGGAACATCGTTTAAAAAATCCAAACAAATGAAATTTGTGACTTTCTGTTCCAAGGACACTTAAGAAAGGCAATGCCAACATCAACAGCACCAAAAATATAATGCTCCCCATATTTTTCCCACTACAGACTCACACCCCCAAACTACCAGTACTTCCTAGCCTTGGTGTTTACTGTCACGGAGGTGAACAAGGATCTGGATCTCCTGCCCAACATCACTCTTGGCTTCCACATCTATGAGAATAGCAAGATTCACAGGGAGATTTCCTTATTCAGCCTCTCCCTGCTCTCCACACGAGGCCGAATGGTTCCAGGTTATAAATGTGACAGGCAGGACACCCTTCTCTCCGTCATTGGGGGTGAGGGCCCCAAATCCTCAAGGCAGATGGCCTCCATCTTCAGCATCTTCAAGATCCCACAGGTAAGTGGGGATTACAGTATGGAGTAGACAAACATAGAGAAGGCAAGGATGAAATCAATGTTTTGGTGGGGAGGGGAGAATATTAGATGTATATGACTTAAATAATCCATCTCATATTTGAATTGATTTCTGGATTTTATATATCAAGATACATTTTTATATAACAACAAAACCATATTGATATAATTCTGAAAAAGGAATTAGTTCCTGACTTTCATAGAAGTTTATCATATTTCTGCAGCTTTCAGTGCAATTTATTCTCTGTGTCAGATTTAGGATTTGTTCCTTTTACTTCTGATCTGTCACAACCAGGAAACAATAGATAACTGGTGGCTCTTCCTAAGAAGGGAGGAAGATGAAGCCTGCCACTCAAAGTGGATAAACCTGACTGGTGGGGCAATGAACCACACAATGGGGACCCTTGAAGTCAGCATTAAAATGTACTTTGTCTTTTCAAGAAGATTCTCCTTTTTTCCAGCTCGGTGTTGGCTCTGAGTTCACTCAGGGAGACAGAAGAGTTTATCCGTCCTTCTTCCGGATTAATCCCAGGGAATTTCCTCAGTATGTGGGTATAGCCCAGCTACTCCTGTATTTCCAGTGGAACTGGGTTGGGCTGGTGGCCCCTGAAAATGACAGTGGAGAACATTTCATTTCCTCTCTGGTGCCAATGCTGAAGGAGAAGGAGATCTGCCTGGCCTTCACTGAAATTATGAAATTTGATTTTATTCCTACTTTACATTCAAAATTACATCATATTTTCAATACTTGGTCTATAGGTGAAGTGATTATTTTGTTTGCAGACTCCAATACTATTACAAATGTACAGATAGTTATGTTTGCTTATGAAATAGAGAGACATGCATCATTTCTGAAAGTCTGGATCTTTACATCCAGTTGGAAACTTAATGCGCTGAACTCTCAATACTTATTGAAAAGTATAAAACCCTTCCATGGAGCTTTGCATTTTAGGGACCACACCAGGGATGTCTCAAAATTCAGCCATTTTCTCCTGTCTTTAGACCCTTTGAACCCACAAGGGGACGTTTTTCTCCCAACGTGGTGGGAATGGGTCTTTGGCTGCAAGATCTACAAACCAGGCAGGATCCCTCCAAAGGGGAGAAAACCTTGTACAGGAAAGGAGGATTTACGGAATCTGCCATCTTACGTGTTTGAAACAAGCACGACAGGGGAAAGTTACAACATCTACAATGCCATTTATGCTGTGGCACACGCGTCACATGCCATGCATGGATCCAGAGGGCAACCAGCCATGATGAGGATTGGAAAGAGGATCTCAAATGTCCAGTCATGGCAGGTAATTTCTGTGAGGTTTTTTTGACCCAGTCCATTCTTTGGACTGGATAAAGGTTTTTAATGCAGGACACAGATGCTTAGAGAGGAAGATCCCCGTGTGTATTTCTTGAATTAAACAATTCTATGGCATCATATCACTGCATCAAATCTGCATTAAACCAGATTAAAACAGTAATTATTAACAAAAACACAAATGAGGGGTCAACCTATATTCCAAAGAAACTGAGAGCAGTACAGGAAGTAACAAATGGAAGATTATCAAGAGTGATCCAATGTCCAGTCTGGAAAGGTAATTTCTGCAATCATCATCATCACCACCATCACCATCATCATCATCATCATCATCATCATCATCATCATCATCATCATCTTTAAATAGGAAACTCACAATGTGTATTTCTTTCATCAAATATATGCATGGTATCATATCACTGCATGAAACCAGATTGAAATAGTATTTAAGCAGAAAACAACAGTAAAGTGAATTAAACAAAATATTTTGTTGAGAGAGGTGGAGGAGAGAAGGGAAATAAACCAAACCAGTGTCCATGAGGTTCATGTAGGAAAGACCTTCCTAAAAATTCTTCAAAGGTCTTCAAGGGTTGCCTGAGTTTCATAAAGTGGTCATTCCAGGGAGGAAGCACCATCCCAGAGCAAGAGAGAACAAAGAGCAAGATAGCAATTTTGCCAGAGGCTTAAACAGTCCTAGTGGGCACATTTGCAGAACCACCTCAGTTTTCTTCTGGATGTGCCCTTGATGACGATGATGATGTTATCCGTCATGCCTGACTTTTGGTGATTCTGTGGTCCAGATTGCTCGTCATTCTCCAATCTTGTACTACTTTTTTAAAAGATAGTAAACTCAGTTGATTTTAATCTTGGTTTGTGTTTCTATGGCTTAGCATGCTGTGTGACCTTCCTCGTGTCTTTAGTTTGCAACGTGTTGTACTGAACAGCTTGTTGTGTTCAAGCAACCTTTGTCAAATTTACCACACAGAACTGGACTCAACCTAGTCTGAAATTCATCAGATGTTTTGTATTTCTGCCTCAAAGGCTAAAGAATGGATCTCTTTGGCCAGTGAAGCCACAAATCAGGGCAGGCACTGTGTGGAAAACAAATCCTTAGAGGAGTGGGGGAGTATCAGCAGAACAGAAATAAAGAAGGGATGTTTGCTAATTGGCATATTAAAAGGAACTTTTCCTTTTACAAAACTTTTACAAAAGTTTTAAAAAAATAAAAAAACTTATTTTAACATTTGAAAAAGAAGAAAAAAATCAAGGAAACAATTGATCCATTAATGGAAGAAAATGGCAAGAAGGGAATAAGCAAACACACAATTCGGCATCAAAGGCTAAACCTTGGGCCTCTTCTGGACAGTAGAATAACAAACTGGGGCAGGAAATTCCTTCACATGGCCCCACTTGGTCATATCTTGTTCCCACATTCTGCTTTCCTTGATTGTCAGCTAGAGAAAGTCACTCGGATTCCACACCGATGTGGTAAAAATGATTTAATTGTTCCTAAAATGCATTGCTCATTTTCAAGACTTTGGGCCAAAGTCAACATTTAAAAAGAGCCTAGTATCACCGAAGCAAGATCATACAAGGAATTTTGAATTTGACATATTTGTATGTAGACACCATTCTGATAAAAACTGCAGCTGAAGTAGCTGTAATGCAAATGGCCAATACAAAAGAGAAACTTTTGTAGGGGAAGTAGGTAAAAACTTGATGTTATTCTAGATTGCTCAGATCTTCAACAAGGAAACTCTTCTAGATTCCCAGATAGATACGAATCCCCTAATATGAGGGCCATCACACAATGATAGAAACCAGTTATTCCAATTTCTTTTCATTCAGCTTCTTCCCTATTTGAGGAAGGTCCGCTTCAACAACAGTGCTGGTGATGAAATCTCCTTCTCAGAAAGTGGACTGGGAGCTGCTCATTATGATCTTCTCAACTGGGTTTTCTTCCCCAATCTATCTTTTGTCCACAGTAAAGTTGGACAGATAGAACCTGAGGCTCCCCCAGGGCAGGATTTCAACATTAACTCTGATGCAATTGTCTGGACAAAAAGGGTGAGCTGGAAGTTAAAATAAATGCAGCAAAAGAGTCATTCTCTTGTTATTTTTTTATTATTATTATTAAAAGGTTTTTATTTTCCTTTTTTTTTTTCATTTTCATACACTCACATATATACTGTGCATAGCCGGAGCCATACAACATTAAACAATAATCGCAGCAATTCCTCTTGTCAACAATACCCCCCAAATTAGAAGCCCAATATACCTCTTCCACTCTCCGTATACCTCTCTCTTCCACCCCCTCCAACTTTCTATCTTCCCTCCATCATCCCCCTCTACCCTACTTCCCCTCCCCCTCTACCACTCCTCTCTCCCGATCCACTCCCTTCCTTCCTTCTCACCCTCCCTCTCATCCTCTCTCCCGCCCTCTCTACCCATCTTTCTTCTATCCCACTCCTCCTCCCCTTGGTGTATTTCCACTATATGTCAATGTACTTAACATCCTATTTTTACACAGAAATTAAAGAAAAACAGTATACATGTGAAGTCGCATTACATTGAAATTTAACACATAAATATCCCTCCCTCCCCCCACCCTCCCCCCCAACACCCCACCTCCCCCCCCCAACTTCCCAGAGCCTATACACGGTATAGATTTTTAACAAACACAGTCTAAAGTATATTGAGAAAAAAGAAATAAAAAAATGGTTAATAACATCTCTACATTGATCTTAGCTTCTTCTTGCTATGCTAACTTTAAACAGTTTAAATCATTCCTGATCTTAAGCGTAGGCTATCTGGAATTTCTTAGTCCCATATTTGTTTTGTATATAGTCAATCCATTTTTTCCAGTCTCGTTTATATCTTTCATTTGAGTGACCTTTAAGATATGCCGATATTTTAGCCATCTCGGCTAAATTTGTAACATTCAATGTCCATTCTTGAGTTGTAGGCAAGTCTTCCTTCTTCCAGTATTGCGCCACCAACAGTCTTGCTGCCATTATTAGGTGCAAAATCAAGTTAGTCTCTACCACTGTAAAGTCAGTACTTATACCTAGTAAAAATAGCTGAGGAGTAAACTTTATCCTTCTTTTAAAGATATTTTGCATAATCCACCATATTTTTATCCAAAATGCCTTAACCTTTTGGCAGGTCCACCATATATGAAAATATGTAGCATCGAGAGAACCACATCTCCAACATTTAGGCTGTAAATTTGGATACATAGAAGCCAGTGTTTTAGGATCTAAATGCCATCTATAGAACATCTTATAAAAATTTTCTCTCAGGTTTTGAGCTTGTGTAAATTTCACATTTCTTACCCAGATTCTTTCCCATGTATCCAACATTATTGGTTCTTCAATATTTTGAGCCCACTTTATCATACAGTCTTTAACTAATTCTGTTTCCGAATCCATCTGTATTAATACATTATATATCCCCTTTATATGCATTATGCTTTAATCTATTTGTTTAAATAGATTATCCTCAACTTGGATAAAACCAATTTTTTTATCTCTTTTCCACCTGGCCTGTAATTGCCCATACTGGAACCATGTTTGAACTACCTTCTCCTCTTTTAATACCTCTAAAGATTTTAGTTGTAGTACCCCCCTTTCCAAAATTAGAAGCTGTCTGTAGGTAGTTCTATCCTGTTTTTGTGTTATATTCATATTTTCAATTGCATGTCTAGGAATTGCCCACATGGGTAACTTGTCATTTAATTTATATTGGTATTTTTTCCAGACCCGCAGTAAAGCATTTCTTAAGATATGACTTTTAAAATTCTTGTCCAATTTTTTGTTGAATAATAGGTAAGCATGCCAACCATATACCAGATCGTGTCCCTCAATATTCAATATTCTATCATTAGTTAAATGAGTCCAATCACTAATTAGAGATAGCGCCACTGTATCATAATATAGTTTTATGTTAGGTAATTTCAAGCCTCCTCTCTCGCGTGCATCTTGCATTATTTTCAGCTTTACCCTCGGCTTCTTTCCTGCCCATACAAATTTGTTGATACCCTTCTGCCATTCTAACAGATTCACATCTGTTTTAAGTATAGGTAACATTTGGAAGAGAAATAAAAATTTTGGTAAAATGTTCATTTTAACTGCCGCTATCCTACTCAGCAAAGATAAGTGCAATTTCTCCCATTTTTTCATCTCTATCTGTATACTATACCAAAGTGGTTCATAATTATGCTTATATAGTTTCCGATTTGAAGTTGTAGATAAGATAGATAAGATAAATTTATTTATAGGCCACTCTTTTCCCTGAGGGGACTCAGGGCAGCTTACAACGTATAGGGAAGGGAGTACACACAATGACATATAAAAACAGTACATAATTAAAAGTAGAAGCAACATTCACTCATCATTCGGGAAGAGACGGATTATAATCTTTAACCCCAGGCCTGACGGGATAGCCAGATCTTGAGGGCTGTGCGGAAGGTCTGAAGGGTGGTGAGTGTACGAATCTCCATGGGGAGATCGTTCCAAAGGGTCGGAGCTACTACTGAAAAGGCTCTCCTCCGCGTAGTTGCCAGTCGACACTGACTGGCGGATGGAACTCGGAGGAGGCCTAATCTGTGTGATCTAATAGGTCGTAAGGAGGTAATTGGCAGGAGGTGGTCTCTCAAGTACCCAGATCCACTACTATGGAGGGCTTTATGGGTGGTAAGTAGCACCTTGAAGCACACCCGGAGATCAACAGGTAGC